>NC_090755.1:4050757-4065757 GCF_036898095.1 Palaemon carinicauda
AAATGTTCGTTATATCTCCGACAAAAACGACGACGACGACGATCCCTTATATTCCAAATGTGTTCTCTCATGCTGTAACGTTTCAATTTCCTCCATCATCCTCTACCACTTAGTCAAAAGGTTTTACTAATTTACAACATTCCTTCCCCAATCTTCCATGTTTCGCCCCTTTTGATTTAAGAATTAATAGGGGTCGCGTTTGTGGGGAATATATGTCCGATGCTGATGGCACCGAGTAAAAAGGGAAAGATGGAAAGGGGAGACGCATAGCTCACAGATAGATTGCTAGAGGGATGGATATAAAAGGAAAAACTGATAGATGGATGGATGGTTAAATGTCGTTATGCACTTTCGACGCTTATGCCGAGTTCTATGAGAGAGAGAGAGAGAGAGAGAGAGAGAGAGAGAGAGAGAGAGAGAGAGAGAGAGAGAGAGAGAGAGAGAGGAATACAGATGTAAGCTATGATATGAAGGGAAATATGGAAATGCGAATGTATCAATGAGCATGCCTGACTGATATACAAGAGGCTTTTTGGTTATTTGCATGAATGGAACAAGAGTGAGAATATTGGCGTCTTTTTATTAGAATGCATTATTATTATTATTATTATTATTACTATCCAAGCTACAACCCTAATTGGAAAAGCAAGATGCTATAAGCCCAGGGGCTCCAACAGGGAAAAATAGCCCAGTGAGGAAAGGAAATAAGGAAATAAATAACTGAAGAGAACAAATTAACAATAAATCATTCTAAAAAAAGTAATGTCAAAAGAGATATATCATATATAAACTATTAACAACGTCAACAACAAATATGTCATATATAAACTATAAAAAGACTCATGTCCGCCTGGTCAACAAAAAAGCATTTGCTCCAACTTTGAACTTTTGAAGTTCTACTGATTCAACAACCCGATTAGGAAGATCATTCCACAACTTGGTAACAGCTGGAATAAAACTTCTAGAGTACTGCGTAGTATTGAGTCTTATGGTGGAGAAGGCCTGGCTATTAGAATTAACTGCCTGCCTAGTATTACGAACAGGATAGAATTGTCCAGGGAGATCTGAATGTAAAGGATGGTCAGAGTTATGAAAAATCTTATGCAACATGCATAATGAACTAATTGATCGACGGTGCCAGAGATTAATATCTAGATCAGGAATAAGAAATTTAATAGACCGTAAGTTTCTGTCCAACAAATTAAGATGAGAATCAGCAGCTGAAGACCAGACAGGAGAACAATACTCAAAACAAGGTAGAATAAAAGAATTAAAACATTTCTTCAGAATAGATTGATCACCGAATATCTTAAAAGACTTTCTCAATAAGCCAATTTTTTGTGCAATTGAAGAAGACACAGACCTTATATGTTTCTCAAAAGTAAATTTGCTGTCAAGAATCACGCCTAAAATTTTGAAAGAGTCATACAAATTTAAAGAAACATTATCAATACTGAGATCCGGATGTTGAGGAGCCACCGTCCTTGACCTACTTACAATCATACTTTGAGTTTTGTTAGGATTCAACTTCATACCCCATAATTTGCACCATGCACTAATTTTAGCTAAATCTCTATTAAGGGATTCACCAACCCCAGATCTACATTCAGGGGATGGAATTGATGCAAAGAGAGTAGCATCATCTGCATATGCAACAAGCTTATTTTCTAGGCTAAACCACATGTCATGTGTATATAGTATGAAAAGTAAT
Source organism: Palaemon carinicauda (assembly GCF_036898095.1). Lineage (NCBI taxonomy): Eukaryota > Metazoa > Arthropoda > Malacostraca > Decapoda > Palaemonidae > Palaemon > Palaemon carinicauda. The sequence continues at coordinate 4,052,469 of NC_090755.1, forward strand.
GGGCCAAGAACACTACCCTGTGGAACACCGGATATCACATTCCTATACTCACTATGGTGCCCATCAACAACAACTCTTTGAGATCTACTACTTAAAAAATCAATAATAATGCTAAGAAACGACCCACCCACTCCCAACTGTTTCAGTTTGAAAACAAGGGCCTCATGATTAACACGGTCAAAGGCAGCACTAAAATCAAGGCCAATCATACGAACTTCCCGACCACAATCAAGGGATTTCTGTACTGCATTGGAGATTGTAAGAAGGGCATCACATGCTCCAAGGCCTTTCCGAAAACCAAATTGCAAACTAGGGAATAGATGATTACCTTCAGCAAACCTATTAAGACGTTTTGCCAGAAGACGTTCAAAAACTTTAGATAATATGGGAGTTATGGAAATTGGGCGGTAATCAGTGGGACTTGAGCTACCACAAACACATTTACATAGAGGAGTAACATTACCAAATCTCCAACAAGTGCTAAAAGCTCCTCTTCTTGCTAACTTGCGTAAAATAACAGATAACTTTGGAGCTAAGAAATCTGCTGTCTTTATAAAAAACAAAGGAAAAATACCATTTGGGTCTACACCTCCATAAGCATCAAGGTCCATCAACAGAGCTTTAATCTCACGAGATCGAAAAGCTAAACTAGTTAGTTTAGCCTCAGGAAAACAGGAATGAGGAAGTTCAAGTTTTTCATTACTCTGTTTACTGTCAAAAACATCAGCCAAAAGGGTTGCCTTTTCCTTTGGACAGTGAGTGAGGGAGCCATCTGGTTTAAGTAAAGGAGGAACTGTTGCATCTACACCAAAGAGTGCAGATTTAAGGGTAGACCACCATTTATGTTCCTGAGTTGTACCAGAGAGGGTTTCCTTTATGATTAAATTGTACTCCTTTTCAGTTGAGGCATAAACTCTCTGAGCAAAAGCTCGAAGCTGAGTATAGTTGTTCCAGGTCAAATCTGATCTGTTACCCTTCCAAAGGTGATAGGCCTCCTGCTTCTCCAAATAAGCACGTCTACAATCATCATTGAACCACGGTTTGTCCTTCATTCGGTACCTTAGCACACGAGAAGGGATACGCCTATCAATTATGTTGACTAGATTCTCATTCAAAGGGACAACAGGATCTACACTATTATATAATTGTGACCAATTCAAGCACAAAAGATCATGCAAAATCCCATTCCAGTCTGCTTGGGATTTCATATAAATTTTACAAGAATATGATATATCAGGGACAGGCTGCTCAGTCTTCACTAATAATGAAATCAAGGCATGATCAGAAGTCCCGACTGGAGAACCAATCTTACTAGTTATAACGCCAGGGGAGTCAGTGTATACGAGGTCCAAGCAATTACCAGACCTGTGAGTAGCTTCATTTATGATTTGCTCACAGCCTGATTCCGAGGCAAAGTCTAAAGCTCTTAAGCCATGGCGATATATATATATATATATATATATATATATATATATAAATATATATATATATATATATATATATATATATATATATATATATATATAATTTATATACATTATATATGTATATATATATATATATATATATATATATATATATATATATATATATATATATATATCTAAATATGCAAAGTTTATCATTAATTGAATACCAAGTCCCAAACGTACCAATTAGGTACGATGGTGAAGATGGGTTGATTTCAATTCTAAGTACAAAAAACCTGAATTCGACAGGTATATGTACAGAAGAATTGTCATTGACTTTTTCTTTCTTCGTGGCTTAGTGGTATGGTCAATAGCATACGAGTATCCTGGACCAGAGTTCGAAACCCAGCCGGTCAGATACTATAGTCTTTGAGTAATTTCACCTGGGGCTCTGATCCCGAGGTCGTTAAGAGAATCCAGACAATATATATATATGGCTTATTTGAAAAATGAAAAATCACGTTTAAATGTGCAAAATTTATCATATATATATATATATATATATATATATATATATATATATATATATATATATATATATATACATATAAACACACACACATATATTATATATTACATATATATATATGTATATATATATATATATATATATATATATATATATATATATATATATATATATCTGTGTGTGCTCACTAATTACTTTTATTTCAGGAGGTGGCTTCAGGTGCTACCAATCCATATTGATTTTAAATATATATTTTGAGTGAGATTCCTTGCCCAAAAGCCAAGCTCCGCCATTATTTTAGTCCGCTACAGTTAACTGACTATCATGTACAAGTTTACTGCTTATTTCAAAATATACAGACAGATTTAACATGACGTACGGAGACTACTTCGCATCGCAGTATACTGATATAGGCCAGAAGTTTTTATCATAAATTAAATTCTCCCTTGGGTCTTTGATCCCAAGGCAGAGCAATTTCAATATTAAGAGATATTTATAACATATGAATACATGAAAACCACAAGTAAATGTGAACAATTATCATATCAGTATATATATATATATATATATATATATATATATATATATATATATATATATATAATAAGTAAATACAAATATACATATATACATATATATATATATATATATATATATATATATATATATATATATATATATATATATATATATAAGTAAATACAAATATATATATATATATATATATATAAAATAAGTAAATACAAATATATATATATGTATATATATAAATATATGTATATAAATATATATTTATATATACATATATATATATATATATATATATATATATATATATTAATGCATTTAGATTTTTTCAAGATAGGGAATCAATATAAAATTACACTTCAGCTGACAGCCAAACCCCTTTAAAGGAGGGAAAAGGGAAAAGAAAATAAATCCATCAATGTTGAGTAACTTGATCGTTATTAACTTGAATTCCGAAATAAAAAAAAAAAAATATTTGCAAAGCTTTTAGTATCTTTACTGCAATATCAAATGGCAAAATTTTGAAAATGCTAAAAATCTGATAATCATTTCCCAAAGCTAAGCACAACCTATCGTTTGTTTTTCACTGCACGAAATCGTTTCTGGGTGACATTACATTTAACTCACTAATGTTTTCAGAGCATTACGCAATCTCATGATATTAAACGACAAGAAGACTTCATTATCCGTATACACTATCATATACGTCAAAGTCAAGGCCCCTGTTAAAGGTCTACTGGGCAATTGCGAATAAGATAAAAATTTGAAAAATTTACTATTGCACCTAGTTATTATTTCACATTTCATTTATCAGCTCCATCTAACAAAACTTGTAAAAATATGTTTTCAATATTCATGTAAGTGCGTAAACACAATGAGACCGTAATGTATATATAAGGTTAACAAAACTATGATTACATTTGGGTTGTTATATAATTCAATCAAATGACCAGTAAACCCATTGATTATATATATATACATACATACACACATATATATATATATATATATATACATACATATATATATATATGTATATATATATATATATATATATATATATATATATATACAGTATATATATTCGTGTGTATGTATATATGTATATGTACGAGAGAGAGAGAGAGAGAGAGAGAGAGAGAGAGAGAGAGAGAGAGAGAGAGAGAGAGAGAGAGAGAGAGAGAGAGAGAGAACGATTTCATTGAGATATCTATTAAATTGTTACATTTCAACAACTACAGAGAAGTTTTCGACAGAGGCCCTTTGATATTAATATCCTATTCCAGATGCTGTGGCCTGTGAGACCATTCAACGCCAAATTGCAACTGGAGGAAAACCCCTGCAGTTACACTATGAATTAAAAGTTATAAGAGGATGAGCAGCAAGATGGAAGAAAGGACACGGAGACGGAGGTAATTAGGATATAAAGCAAGTGCACATAAGGGTCGAACGCTGCGAAGACCTTTCGAAAGAGGTGCACTCACGACACTAAACACCTGAGGGAATCAAATAGTCCTAACAATAAAAGCAGTCAGAATAACAGATTTGACCATTCATGAAATAATGCAACAAATTCCCAAAGCAACAATTTATGTATATGCCTATATTGATATGAGACACCCCTCACTTTTCGTCAACTGATATAAACTCTAAATTACCCTTTGACCTTAACAATGAAACAACAATAATAAACATATTCTAATTAAAGTTATCTTAACATAAGGTCAATGCCAATAGCTTGCTTTTTCTACTCGTCCTTGCAATATATTCTGTACTAAATAAAGCGTAACATTAAAAAGACCAAAATTTTTACTTCTTTTACTGAAATTTGATATATTATGATTAAAGCATAGCTTTCAAATTCCCTTATGTCTGTGGCCTACTATGCACTGTTGGTTTTACTGTAATGACTTTTAAACGTCTGTATTTGCTTCAGTATTAAAGAACAGAAAAGTTAAAAGGTCACTGTGGCAAATACTGTACAGTACATACATAAGGTAATGGAATATATAATTCTCTAACAACTAATCCTAAACTACTATGTTAAATTATTCCGTTACAAAAAGAAGACGCGAGTTTTCCCTAATTCTAGGTAATGCAACTAGAATTCAAGAAAAAGCACCTTGTATAACTATGCAACAGCGTTGATAATCCATAGAAATAATACGCAGCAGCATCATATAATTTCATCCATATTCCCAAAGAATTACTAAAAATCATGAATCCCGCTAAGAACCTCTATTATAAACAGCTACAGTAAAACCGTGACTAAAATATACAACTTATCATTATCAGAAACTTCTATTTTGTTCTACGCAAGAAAAAAAAGATAACTCCCCTTCTGCTACTTCAATCCTCATCATCAACGACAAAACACTAAATTTGAATGGACATTTTCACCATCAACAGTCCTTAAGTTCCACTAGGCAGTTTACAAACACCACAAGTATTTACAAAACAAAGTCCTAACTTATTTCTGGATGTTTTATCCTCGTCGGCACCACCACGAAAATACCATCAACCAAACAAACAATCGCCTCCTCTTATGCGATCATCACCAACATCCTCAACATAGCTGGCAGTAGTATAATGTCTCGTGGCAGCAGTAGTAGTAGTAGCAGCATCATCAACAGCGTAACCATCACCAGTGAGATTGCACATTAATAATGAGATATCCCGTGAGACCCAGACTCCATTTCATGCTGTTCACATATTCACGAGTTTTGCAGCTTGAAAATTATGAGCGCCGTCAGAAGACCTAGACCCGTGTCGTCTTCTCTTTCTTCTTTTGCTCTTTTTTATCTTTCTCTCCACTCCCTTTCTTAACATAATGTTTTCTTAAAAGTTTATTTTGATGGACGAGACTTCAATAATGATAACAGTTTCTTCTTCCAAACATTCTTCCTTTCTTGTTCAAAACCTCCTTACAGACTTTAGTGAATTTCTAACAACGTCATTGTATCGTTTTGAATAACTTTACCCAGCAAAGAATCGTCAGAGATATAATATCCATATTTTTCCATAACAATTTGGACATATTAATGAGAATAACTTTGATTAATGAACATGGCAAATTGCATAAAAAAATAAAGAATTTGAAGGAATAGTTTGACCATTCTTGTCTTCGTCAAAAAAGATTATTTAACGAACATATCTCCCAATAGTAAATGTTTCGAAGTGATACTATTGATGTCAATGGTCATATGCTTATCAGAGATTTTATTAGTACTTGAAAGTGCTTAGCATCCTCCAAAATCAAACCATTGTTTTCTGGTCTTGGGTGATGCCATAGCTTCTATACCATGGCCTTCCACTGTTTTGGATTAGAGTTATCTTGCTTGGTGGTACACTCAGGCATGCTGTTCTATCTGATTTCTCTTCCCTTTGCGATTTGAAGTTTTTATAGTTAATATGTGAAGGACCTAATTTAATGCTGTTGCTGTTCTTGAAATATTTTATTTTGATTGTTTATTCTTTTCTTGTAGTTTATTTATTTCCTTGTTTCATTTCCTGACTGGGCTATTCTTCCATGTTGGAGCCCTTGGGCTTATAACATCTTGCTTTTCCAAACAGGGTTATAGCCTAGCTTGCAATAATAATAATAATAATAATAATAATAATAATAATAATAATAATAATAATAATAATAGTAATAATAATGATAATAATTTGTGTTTTATACATTTAGGTATGCCTATTTTAGTCTGTATGCTACAGATTTATATTTTTTTCATTTGCCTTCATTACTCTTTTTTACGTTTTTCTCTTCTACATAGGGAATTTATTTGTGAATATTTGCATATTCAAGAAAAAAAATTATATTCCTTTTAGTGTTATTCAAACCTAAGATACGAATTGTCATAAAAAAAATATATATATATTTGTGTTATTCAAAACCTTAGAAAATCTAATAAGGGTTAAAATTATTTTGTCAAACATGAAGATACCCCCATTTAATCTAAAACATTCCTTCATTAAAACATAACTATGACTACAAGAACAATAATCAATTTCCAACCCTGACGGTCATATAATTATCTAAGCAATATAAATGACACCGTGTTTTGCATTTCCTTTGAAGTAGTAATGCTACATCTTTCCATGGGTGTTTTGATATGTATGTAAGTGCGAACACGAATGAGATTCTTCAATCTGCTATTATATCATAAATCAATTCTCCAATTATAAATATAGAAGTTTGTGCTTGTACGCGCTCTTAATTAATTCAAAATTACAGCATTTCTTAGTACCAAGTCACCAGCACCAACACAGTATGAAATTAAGTAATATGTATACGAGTATGCTTAGCTCTAAATTACAAACCTTCCTAATGTACCTAGAGTACCTAGCATACATTACAAACCATGGCGTAAGAAATATATCCCGGTCTTTTAACCATAAAATAAACAACACCGATCCCCCAAAAGAAACCCATTAGCTCCCTTCGGCACACCGGATGATGAAAAAGTCTTAATAGTAGCCATAAAGCAATACAGATCGCTCCGGAAACATTAGGCAGAGTAAATATACCGGCGTTAGGGTTCACGTTCCACATACCCCAGGTGAATGACACCACGAAATGCTACCACTGCGGTGACGCTACCAAGAAATAATTGTTCGTATATAGTATTAGTATGACCTAAATAATTAAAATTCATAGCTTATTTTGAATGAGCAAGAGATCAGTTAAAATCAGAATCTGGATCTCTCGATCTTCTATATAACTACCAAAATATTCAATGCTATTGAGTGATTCACTTGGATCTCTCATCGCTCCTGAAACTAAATCATTGGAGAAATGTGTAATGTACTCTAATTAATAGTCTTGAAAAGAGCATTGAACAATAAAAACTGAAATCACAAGATAAAAGTGAGATCTGATTATTGGTTACGGCCCATATCTTTTCGTATTCATGGAGCTGAGATCGATCATCAATGATGTAATAAAGATATTAAAATCCTGACAGCCTTCTACGTAACGATTTATTTTCAAAACGGCCCTTCCAAATTATATACATAAAATATTCACTTCTAAGGTATTACAAAATATGACAAATATAAGACCGTAAATCTACAGACATTCAAATTACTTGCATATTTTTGTCTAGTGAATAGCAATTAAGAATCGTGAAAGAAAAATAATATTAAAAAACAATGCCTTCTTCTGCTTCCATTATTATAGACAAACAAACTAACAAAAATCACAAAAGAAAGGACTTAAAACTTATGATTTTTTAAATGGAAAATTTATCACTTTTGAGGAACCTTACAACAATCCACCTTCATTGTCAGCATATCATATAACGCATTGGAGTTGGTTTTAAATACAATCAATATATGAAACCATTTAAAATGCTAAGTCCGATACAATCACAGCGCAAGCCAGCCAATGAAAAAGAATATGAAGGCAAAGACAAAATATGTAGACAGCCTAACAGTCCAGGAATTACCGATTCCCTTAAAAGAAAACGTGTCATCTGCTCGCTTGAAGGACGTCAGGTAACCCCCTGAGAGAGAGAGAGAGAGAGAGAGAGAGAGAGAGAGAGAGAGAGAGAGAGAGAGAGAGAGAGAGAGAGGCGGGAATTTGTTCGAAAGTTTAAAGCCCTTCCACAATTCCTTTATAATGCCTATTCTGAAATAAAAACATCGACAAATTAAAGTGAATCAATTGATATACAGTAATAAAACGTTCCATAAAAAAAACATTCTTGAAAATTTAAATCAACGTAATATTAATCAAAGCTGTCCAGCTGAATACATCTCCACAATACCAGAACCCCAGTCTAGGTTTTCAGTGGCCCGGAACCAAATCAAGGTAGTATAATTTTACTAATTTTTAAATAGCTACCTATAACCACTGAAGGAAATAAGGAAAAGAGAAATGTATGGGCCTCCCAATTCGAGACTAGAAGCTGCAGACCTCGATGTCAACTGGCCATCCCACCACATGGTTGTTTTGAGAATACTGAATAGTTCATGCTTTACGTGTTTTGAAATACATGTCAAGGACAAATGACTTCATGCACGTACCCAAAATATACAAATGCTACAGCTCAATGAAAGCGAAAATTAATCATAAATACAAAAGAAAAAAAAATAACTAATATCAAAAGAAAAAAAAATCTAAACAAAACCTACTTATAAAATCTTTAAATGCTTAATTTAGAGGATCGGTATCAATGCATCATATTTTGTAATAGTCTTTTAGGAAACAAACACGGAAACGAGTCTTGACTAGTATTGTATTCTAAATGACAACTTCAATCCACCCCCAAAATATCATATACATACTAGGAAAACACACCATTTAAACAAAATCTTACATAATGAGAAATTAAAATCCTTCAATTCTAAGCATTATTCTTAGGTATTTAGCATTAGAACACCAGCTCAATTACAAGAAAAAAAATACATTCGCGTATATTTTCACTAATTACAATTCGGTAGTGTTGTTCCATGTGAAATTTGACGAACGATTCACTCGGTTTCACTCGATCACTAATGGAAATAAATCACTCGATATGGCTGCACTGATCAATTACTGATAAAACTTGATAGGCACTTAGAACTCGATCAACATTCATGAACGTAGATTGCCCTACCCGTAATCACAGATTAATCGCCATTTCAGCGTTCATAATCATCGTTAGCATTACACATAATCACTGATGACTAATCGATACGCAAGCTGTTTTGTATCTGGAGAAAAAAAGAATTACCTCAACACAGTAATATACGAAGGATTTTGATCAATCTCCATTTTCCTAAATAACGACTCGAAGTTTTGGTTCACTTCCATGATATAAATAAACCAATTAATAATGAAAAGTGACATCACTCTCTCACTATCCAAAGCTATACTCAGTGAAATTACAGCAAAACAAAGAAGTCTATGTTCACCGGCAAAATTAATTTCATCAAAACTGGAAACTATGTTTAAAAATGCAAGCAAAAGCATGCTAATGAATATCTGCGCATCTTTTTAACAGGCAAAAAAATGACATTTTAGCCTTTTAGTTATTGTCAATTGAATTTATCCAGTACTGAAGTGATATTTGCCTTTAAAGAAATCAAGGGGAAATTACAAGTTCAAAGAGGAAGGTACAATATGATCTCATCACGTAAACTATGAATAATCAAATCCGTTTTTAATATTGCTTTTCCTGCAACAATTTTTCTCCGAAGCCAAAGACTAATTTACCCAGAAACTATCCATTGTTACTTGCACAAGACGGCTTAAGACTGCTGCATATTTCAGTATCTATCTATTTTACAAAATAGCGGCGTTGGTTAGCAATTACAAAAAAGTGATATCCACGTACTATATTTCATCGCAAATAGGGGTCCAGACATGAGGTTCTGAATTTTAAACTTAAATTTCAGTATCTCCCCATATCTAATGGATATGTTTCTTGATATACAGTATTATTAACCCCTATTTCACGATAGATATATTTTTCTCAAAGATAATTCAAAATCACGAACGATAAAACTGAATAGATTAGTTATATGTTTTGTCTGATATCATCTAGCCAAGGATGAAGTAAATTAACCCTGCCCAACCGTAAACAAAGAAAAAGAACACGCTTTAAGAGACTAAACCATCTACACTAAGAAATGGAGCACTTGCAATGTTTATTAATGCTATACCACAAAATTCCAAATCTCCTTCCCTCTATTTACCTGTTACCTTGGCAAAGCGAACCCAAACGAGAAATATGCAAGTCAAAAGCCAGATGGCTGCATTTCCTTAACCGAATTTGCTGGCGAATAACGTTCAATAAAGCGATCTCAAGCAGTGTCGCATGCAGCTGCATGTGAAGACTGCAACTTGCAAGCACTTTCCCCTCCCTTCTTCAAAGCTTTCTTAATTGCATTAAGAGGACAGATGTACAAGAAGCAGGGAAAAGGAGTCGAATTGGGGAAGGGGACAAACCAATTACCAACCTTAAACGACCTGATTCTGAAGGTGATTAAATAAGAGTTGGGATGGCAGTGGCGGTGGTGGTGGTGGTGGACCTGTTGATCCCAAAAAGAAAATCACAAAGATTATGTAGGATGGAAATATATAAGCGAGTTCCTTGCACGGATTTACTCAGCGACTTTGTAGTATAATTCATGTTGGGACGTGAGAGAATGTATGAGAGCTGATGTTCACCTCTTTGATCTTTCAATTTTACTTTCTTAAAGGCAAACAAGGTCTTTGTTGTTCTTGGAGAGAGAGAGAGAGAGAGAGAGAGAGAGAGAGAGAGAGAGAGAGAGAGAGAGAGAGATAAATCATACACTCCTTCTCTTTACAAGAATGGTATCATTTGAAGTTTTTATATAGGTATAAACGTAACCCTTACTTTATAAAATAATTCTATCGAAATATACCCTTCTTCGTGGTACACCTAAATATCAAAAACGAATTTACTAACTCCGAATAACCCTTGCTTGCATGCGCATCAGCATCAAAGGGCTTCATACCGTATATCAGTCTTCAATAATACTTCACCACCGCAAGGTGTAAACCACATAAACATTATTCCAAATACATCAAGTACGTGTAACAAAAAATAATCTTAAACAATTTCTGAAACGTCAAAATTATATTTAACCGGTAATAAAACCATAGAGATAAGAATAAATAACTATTTGAAACATGACAAACAACAAACATAAAACAAAATAAATAAAAACAGGCAGAGAACGCCCACATCCATCAGCATCAAACCCTCTGTCGATATGTTGAAATATTACAGGTTAAAGTTAAGCAAACTCTCTCGTCAGATTTTCTTTGAAATAATGATTAAATTTGATTACAAAAATCTACAGTAATGCTAAGGATGATTTCGGTTTCTTAGCCCCGGAGCCTATGAATCTATGGCTTCCTTATCCACCCGCGTCCCTACATCTGATCACTTGTTGCCGGTCACGGGGACATCATTTAGTAAAATTGTCGCTACAAAAATATATCAAGACATTTTTTTCCGCATTACTGATAACAACTACCATACCAAACCAAAATCTTAACCTTCCTGTCTGACGTAATATAAAAACCAAAATAGGTTTTCAAGAGACCACCAACCATTACTAATCACACTGGTAAAATTTTAAGAACGTTGAATATTTCTAAAACGTGAATCATTTGTGGTGCTGACATTAATTTCGATACCTTTGATGTTCACATTGGAGAATTTTTTTTTTTTTTAGAATAAATCATTTAAAGCAAAGTTCATTTAAATAATTAGATGAGTGATCATTAATTTTACCCCAAAAAGTATAAAACTTTAATTTCGTATATATAAGCATATTTGTAAATACCTTCGACGTATACATACAGTTAATTACAAATGTCCTTTGTCTTATTGCGTAGAAACTTCAAAGTACGAAAGTAACATTAAAGGGATAGTGATGAAATGTAACTGAAAATATATAAACACTTAATTCATTCACAATGAAATCACTCACTTTTGGGTATATATATATATATATATATATATATATATATATATATATATATATATATATATATATATATATATCTTGAACGGATGTGTACAAGGTAAATAATGATTACCCACAGAATCTTTCACAACCAGAAAAACAACTACCTAACAGAAATAGAGAAGCAATCATTTAGATATATAACTATAAAGTTTCCTTTGCTTTAAATGATTAACCTCTTTTGATATGTATGAGTCATATGAAAACATTCACAGTATACACAATTACCATTGTTGCAGTCCATTCCCGACTAAGTCCCTTGAAATTAAAAAAAAAATGCTACTGAATCAAAGAAAGTCTGCCCTCCAACAAAATCCCATTGTCTACCGCTAAACCACACACAAAGACATCAGATAACATTCTCTTATGCGAGGAAATCTTAGACGGGAAAATCAATGAAGTGCTGTATTCAGTTCAATCTTCAATATAAGGTTCAAATGTAAAAACTAACGAAAAAGAAAAAGTGGGGGATTAGCTCGATGAAGGCAGTAAACTTGTTTACGAAAAGAAGGAAAGATACGAAATAAAGTGAAACGTAAAATTAAAAACCCTGGTACTAAACACACAAAACCCCCACTACTCAATAAATATAACATCATCCCTCAACTATCTTGCATGTGTTACTCGAGTCTCATAGATGTGAAAGCCTATTGGTTTCGGTATAATTTCATTGCTTTTCCTAACCCCAGCATCTTATAGGTTACCATCTACTTATCCTTTATATCGTCTCATAAACTATCACCTCTCTACACGACCATACCACAAAAACACTAATACATACACTTCTTTCAACAAGGCTGATCATATAAAGCAAAATCATTTCTGTTTAAAACATTGTACATCTATAGGTATATGCTTCATAACCATTAATTCACATCCAAGTTCCAAGCAACAGACTTGGCTCAATATAATATTCATATCTTCAAGCAACTCTTTCAAGTGTATTTGATAAATTCTGAAAAAGCTCCCATAATACTCCCAATTCTATTCAGCGAATTGAACGCTACAATGGGTTGTCCCATTTATTGTTAACCAGCTTATGTGTAAGAAGAAAATTCCTTTTTTCGGCATCGATATTTCCATCAATGTTATATCTGTTATATTCTAATTTTCTGGAAACTGGAAAGCAGACACAAGACTAATAGAGGTATGATTAAGACAGAGATATATTCATTTACCGTGAATCTTTGTCTCAATGGAAAAAACTTCGGTAAACATGATAATGACTAATTAGTGAAACCCCGCTTGCAAACTGATATTGACACTACTTTCTCCATACATTTGAAATGTTAAAATTTTGATGCTGCATTTCCTCTTAATTCTTACAGCAGATT
>NC_090755.1:4070757-4110757 GCF_036898095.1 Palaemon carinicauda
ATGAAGAATCTATCTCTCTCTCTCTCTCTCTCTCTCTCTCTCTCTCTCTCTCTCTCTCTCTCTCTCTCTCTCTCTGGCACACGCGCACACACACACACAGCCATACACACATGGGTAGGCATGCCAACACACACAAGAGAACACAGACACACACAAACATCCCTATCAAGTCACTTAAGTAGACATTCAAATGAGTTTGGCTGGGCAGCGTAGAGAGAGAGGGAGAGAGAGAGCGACAGAGAGAGAGGGGGAGAGAGAGAGCATGTAGTGATGTTTCCTTTTGCCGCGCGGCTCCGTCTCTTGATGAAAACTAAACAGTGAGCGTCTCTTGGGGGTTTGAGAAGCAGTGCCATATGCTCTTGTAAATCACAGAGCGCGCTGCTCTCCCCAACGATGACCGTTCCTTCCAAAAACCCTTGGCCCCACTTCTGAGAGCCACGGACCACCCACTTTTACACACCACAGGCCCGCCCCTCATACGAGCCACTCCCACCTCGCACACACCGCCTACTTTTCCCACCCCTTCGACGAAGTCCCACCCACACTATAGACAAGTGAGCGCGTCTGCGCGGAGGCAGACTGCTCCCAACACTCAGAGAGGAAGGACGTGACGAGGAAGAGTTCATCCTGACGCCAGCATCATCAGCATCTCCATCAACTCTTGATTCCATTCCAGGAAAGAAAACATTGTTAACTTTGTTAAATATTTGCTCCAAAAGAGACGTTCAGAATCAGTGTTTTATGACAGAATTCCAAAGCACACATATTGCTTGTTACACAACCAAAAGTGGCGAGAAAAATAGGAAGAAACATTATAATCAATTAATCATATAACTACCACAAAGCAACATTAATTTCTCATAGCTATGGTAACGTGTTAGACAGTATCAATATATGCCAAAAAAAATGATATATAGTCATATGTACCTTTGGAAAAACAGTGGAAACCTCATTAGTTTATCATTAGTTGAGCTGGAGAGAAAAAAAAAAGTTTGGTTGAAAAAAAAACAGGGGGGTGGGGGTGGGTTAATGACATGACAACATTTTCCTCGAGGTCGGTTTGTTTCTACCGAAATTTAGCCCAGAAAAGATCATATATGTAAATAAACGTATCATTTAATACACGACACTTATTGACGCATTATGCTTATTCTCCAACCGCGTAATCCCATATCGGCGTGCAGCAAATCGATCGAAAATCTCGTGCCAATAACTCGCTCGCTAATCGCCGTGGCAAGAGAAACTCCACAAACCAACAGAAATGACTCTTCATGCCCTTTTTTTCAGTACATTAGCATGGGTAGTGGTAATCCAATAAAGCAAATAAAAAAAGAGGGGGAGGGACCGAAGGGCTCGTTGTTTTTCGGTTACTCTGTCGTGGAATATTGGCGATGTTCCAATAAAAGAGTCGCACGGTCATTCACTGTTCCCTTCGCACCCTCGGCGTGGAAATAGAAAAACAACACGAATGCCAAAGTGGTGGAAACTTAAGACCTACACCGGAATTACACTGGGAATTCCAGAATTTCTCCTGAATATCGGATTTTGAAAGCAACCTTTTGCCTGCAAAGACAGCCGGGAGGATAGGACCTGCTGTACTTCGCAAGCACAATTGCATGACTTCCATGGAAAGCCATTAAGGTTGTTTCATGTTCTTCCATTGTAGTTTTCTTTTGATACTCAATACTTTAAATATACTCTCTTTGGTGCACTTTTAAATGAAGATTGCATTTCTTTAAATGTCAACAGCTCTGGAGTTTTTTTAATCAATATATATATATATATATATATATATATATATATATATATATATATATATATATATAAAGATATATATATGTGTGTGTGTGTGTAATATACATATATTATTTATGCATATGTATAAATACTAGCCCTACAAAATTTTTATTAATCAATATATATACATACATATTTATGTATGTATATATATATATATATATATATATATATATATATATATATATATATATATATGTGTGTGTGTGTGTGTGTGTGTCTGAAGAATTCGTTCCAAGTTTTCAACAGCGTTTGAAAGTTTAAATAATATAGTAACATCAAAAGATAAGTTTAAAAGTGGTTTCACATCTCAGCTATGTTTTAAGAAACAATGGTAAAATATTCGTATGTGTGCGTGTAAAACTCCATCGATTAACATTACTAAACACAAGAAATTATATAAAATGTCGAGCTTAGCTGAAAATCTGAAAAAGTAATAATGAAATTATATATCAATTAGATTATTCTTAATTAATAAAACTCCTGAGACATTATTCTAAAAAAAATAAACAAATCCCTTAACATCAACGATAAATATCCGGAGAATCGATTACTGAAATTAAATCTGAAGCAAGTGAAAAAATACAATACATTACCGTAGATTTTCAAACATAAAACAACTAATACACAGGTAAATACATACATACATAAACATCATTCATAAATACTGTATATATCCTATATAGTAAAGAGCAAAGCAAGTGTGAATATATATATATATATATATATATATATATATATATATATATATATATTAATTTCCTGTCACGCTCAAGAGGGAGAGTACTGTAGTCATACCCTACTGAGAGGTACACCCGAAAACTACACTCCCCCAAAAATTTCCAAGCCAGCGGGTTGTAGTTAGGAAAGGGGTGGGGTGGGATTGGTTGAAACTCTGTGTTTGCATATCTATCTAAATATTTAAACGTCACTAGTACATATATATATATATATATATATATATATATATATATATATATATTTATATATATATATATATATATATATATATTTATATCTATATATATATATATATATATATATATATATATATGAAGAGAGAGAGAGAGAGAGAGAGAGAGAGAGAGAGAGAGAGAGAGAGAGAGAGAGAGAGAGAGAATAGCATGTGTCTACGTTATCACCTATTGACACAAAGGGCCTCGGTTAGAATTCGCTTTTATGACATGTATCAATTAATCGATTACCTTGAAAAATTAGCTCTAAAAGTATGTTCTGATAGTTCATATTTTTACTGTGTACACACCTATACCGACATGTTTAACATCCAATCCTGAAACTGATACTTAAACCAGATCAAAGTTAGTGTTATCACCCTAAAAGCAAATTCTCTCCGGTACGTTCAAAAGGCATTGTTGCATGCTAAACATTTCAGTCTTTCATTATTGAATAAATAAGAAGAATAATCTACATATGTAAATAAAAAAATATACGAAACTGCAAAATACACCAAGTATATTTTCTTCACAAACAGAATCAATAAGTTGGTTATTGCAAAAGAAAATTGTGGTTTCTTAATAAGATAAAAGAAAGATAAGCCATTATAATTAAAACCAAAATAAATTTTTCTTCATTTTTTGAAACGCGTTAAAACGGGAAGATATATATATATATATATATATATATATATATATATATATATATATATATATATATATATATATATATGAAGTATTGAATTAAAAGCTCAAGATAGAAACGACTGGCAATATCTAACCGAGACCCTTTGCGTCAATAGACGTAGATGATTATGTATATATATATATATATATATATATATATATATATATATATATATACATATATATATGTATATATGTATGTCTATATATATATATACATATATATATATATATATATATATGTATATATATATATATATTCATCTCCAACGCCTATTGACTAAAGGGCTTCAGTTAGATTTCGCCAGTCGTCTCCCTCTTGGGCGTTACACAAGTGAGGCTAGCTGTGATATATACATACACATACATACATATATATATATATATATATATATATATATATATATATATATATATATATATATATATATATATATAATCATCTCCACCTACGCATATTGACGGAAAGGGCCTCGGTTACATTTAGTCAGTCGTCTCTATTTTACGCGTTGCACAAATGAGGTCAGTTTTGAAAGCTCTGTATCAACCCCTCTGTAGCCTTGAAAGCTTAAGCTGCATCAGAGAACGAAGAAAAACAGCATGGATAGCAAATTCAGAAACTTTTTCATTGCAAAGAAAATAAAAAGAAGCATCGAGACCACAAGTTTTCATAAGGAACGGCGTCGCTCCAGATAGAATTGAGTCCGAGATCAATGCAGATCACACACCAAATATCTGAGGGAACATGTAAGCCTCACAATTTGGTCTGGTTTGGCGTTCCTGAGGAACTATTGTCGGACCGGGTGCAAAGGATGGAATCGGGAGTTTCATGAAATTCTGTGAAGCCTTTTGAAAAATCATTTATGTATTTAAAAAGTTATTTTAAATTTTAGGTATTTAGATTTCAAAGAATCTAAAGTTTTCATTTATCGGTTTTGTTGAATGTTTTCCGAATTTCTAAATATTTTCTTTTTATCTAACTTTCACCCCCCCAATAACCTTTATATTAAAATGTTCCAAAACTCAATGTTGTCCTGAAGAAGGGTCGCAAAGTGATCTGAAACACGTGTCGGCATCAAACAAAAAATATAGAGTAAATGTATTTTTGCTGTTATCCTGAAAACTATCTGCAGAACGGTCTGTCCGACGAAAAATTATCTTTGCCTATTCTTATAAATAAATATATATATATATATATATATATATATATATATATAAATATATAAATATATAAATATATATATATATATATAAATATATAAATATATAATATATATATATATATATATATATATATATATATATATATATATATATATATATATATACAGTATGTGTGTGTGTATGTTTGAAGTCACCTCAACCCCATTATGGATAAAGCGAATGTTTCATCTCCATGTATTAAACGGAGGGTAGTTCCACACATATCACAAATTCTGTCATTTCCTTTTTTATTAATTGCACCATGCTGCAAAATTCTTATGAAATCATATTTGAGAACATCACAAAATAAAAAAATGCGTAAGTAATTATAAGATGTCTCTAAGGACTTGTAATAGGCGTAACCAATAAAAAGTACCGATACCTTGGAGTTAAAACCAAAATCAATTCTGGACTTTAAAGTTAGACAAAAGATTTTAATGGAAATGACCTAAAAAAAATTTAATTGAACAAAAACAAGTTCCTCAAAATGAAAAAAACGTTCAAAATTATTTAACTGTAATTGATCATGTCCTCAGACTAGTAATGAACCTGAACCCGGTCAGAGAATGTATCGATTTGAATAATCTTTATCAAACAAATGTATATGTCACAAATACTCCTGTATCATGTTACTAAACTAAAAATGGTCATCAACATGATCTCTTTTAATTACCTATCATATAGATAAAAAAATTAATAAACCAGATGTATCATTTGACGGACAAAATTTCTTTGCTACCGAATAGAACTCAAAACTGTGCCACTGGGTAAAAGGGTCGACAAGAGTTTATCATCATCCCTGGAGTGTCTCTTAAATGAGAAAAGACTCATCCGAATTTTGAAAGGTTAAGAGACCAATTAGCCAAGGAGACAAATAAAAACTATTCAAGATGAGGTATAATCATGAGTCTCAACAAACGGTCATTATTCCCAATGTTAAAAACTATACTTGAATATCATTGTACATGGTTGTTTTTCACACAGAAATGTAACAAAAGCCATCCTTCTTGTGACAACCGGGAATTTTTTCCGCTCTTGTTTATGATCAATTAGTAATCTTGTTACGCTCTATTTCTATAGTATCTGCATTTAGGGTATATTTACCACAACCCCATCCCCTCCCAAAAATCAGTAACCATTGCCCAATTCATATTTTTATCCTAGAATCGTACATGAACTACATGCGCTAGAAACTTACAAATTGTTTCATAACACTACACCTATGGCTCATCAGTAAGGTGCCGAACCCCGTACATTACACCAATCACCTGTATCTTTAACACTAACCCTTCCTGGATATTAAGGCCCTTTCTTTACCATGCCTCTTTCATTCCATTAATTCAGCCCATTCTAGACCTACAACCACTTTAATTTTACACTACGGAATTATACATGTTATATACTAATGCATGGTTTTCTATTATTTCCACAGGGACAAAACATAAAAAAAACAATTTCTTCCATTCTTTCACTTACGCTATTCCTTTTCCCATTTATTTTCCTATCTTCATGCTTAGTCTTTCCAGTTATTATTAAACACCTTTAACTCATTTCTATCTTTCACATTAAATATAATTTTTTTCTCTTCTATTAAGAATAAGCCCCTTAATCCACTTATATATTTCCTACCTTGGCTTCCAAATACTTTCCAAGTCCCTGCTACCTTGCCTCCTTCTCTTATCCTATCAAGGTATGTTATATTTACTCTCAAATAACTGTAAGAATCAATCACTTTCATTCTTCCATCACGCATAGAGCAGCATTCATTTCACATTCCAATAACGATTAATTATCTTTATATATAAATATATATATATATATATATATATATATATATGTATATATATATATACATATATATATATATATATATATATATATATATATGTATATATATATGTATATACATATATATATATATAGATATAAATTATATATATATATATATATATATATTATCACATTCCAATAACGAATAATTAACTTTATATACATATATATATATATATATATATATATATATATATATATATGTGTGTGTGTGTATGTGTGTGATAAAGATATATTACTTAAATTTTGCCAAACCAATCTCACCCATCAAAATCCAAACCTTCAGTTCTATCTAATCAAAATAAAATTAAACATGGTCATCATTCCTCAAAACTGGAATACAACAAATAATATAAATATTTATTGGCTAATTCTGTAGAAATATCTACTAAACTCTTGCGTTAAAGAAAAGCCACCTCAGTAATTTCATGTTTCGAAAATTCTTCTGGGTAATCAAGTACATTAATTCAAGATTTCATCACAACAAGCAGCATCTGATCAAATGAGAAGGCTGTCAGACGTCAGCAAATGTCAAGCTTAGCAAATGAAAATGGTGCTGGGACCGTGAAATAATCAAATGGTAAGTATTCCCCTTCTTGGATGAAGAAACTATCCTGAAAACATTCTTCACTGCAGCAACGAAAGTTAATAACGATAAAATTTGACTTTTTGCTCCCTGACCTCGTGAAGAATATGCTCAAGGCAAAAATCTTTTTTAGTTGTAAATACATATTTGATTAACATTATTCAAATGAAGTATATTCTTTCAATTTAAAAAAGAACAAAAAAAAACAATTACTCTAAATATTAATTTATCCTCAAGAGAGAAGAATCTATTGAATTTTTCAGTATCGTTTAAGTAATATTAATGTTAGGTGCATGAATACATAAAATTTAATTTCTATTCTTAAGAGAGTACTTTCCATGATGAGAATTTGAAATAAATTATCATGAAACGGAAGTTTATAACCATAAAAATATCTGAAAAAAAATCTATAGCTATTCAAATATCGTGTGAGTAATATGTTTACACCTAAACAAAAATGGTTTACAGTGAAAAGTTAACAGTAAACGGGTCTAAGATTTAAGAAATCTAGAAACTATCCAACTAATCATGACCTCCATAAAAGTAGATACGGTCGAAAGTTTAGATATACATGCATTCCCTCCTGTCAAAAGTTACAGATGAACTTTTGCAAAGAAATTCTTACAATCACTTGCTTATGGTAGTAGGTTGGCTAGGGCACCAGCCACCCGTTGAGATACTACCGCTAGATAGTTATTTGGTCCTTTGACTGGCCAGACAGTACTACATTGGATCCTTCTCGCTCGTTACGGTTCATTTTCCTATTGCTACACACACCGAAAAGCCTAGCCTATTCTTTACAGATTCTCCTCTGTCCTCAAACACCTGACAACACTAAGATTACCAAACAATTCCTCTTCCCCAAAGGGATTAACAACTGCATTGTAATTGTTCAGTGGCCACTCTCCTCTTGGTAAGGGTAGAAGAGACTTTAGCTATGATAAGCAGCTCTTCTAGGAGAAGGACACTCCAAAACCAAACCATTGTTCTCTGGTCTTGGACAGCGCCATAGCCTCTTTACCATGGTCATTCACTGCCTTCGGATAGAGTTCTCTTGCTAAAGGTCCACTCGGGCACACTGTTCTATCTTATTTCTCTTCCTCTTGTTTTATTCTGTTTTTTATTTTAGAGTTTTTATATGAAATATTTATTTTAATGCTGTGATTGTTCTTGAAATATCTTATTTTAGTTTTTAATTAATTTTCTTGTAGTTTCCTTAATTCCTTTCCTCACTGGGCTATTTTCCTTGTTGAAGCCCTCGGACTTACAGCATTTTGCTTTTCCAGCTTGGGTTGTAGCATAGCAAGTAGTAATAATAATAATAATAATAATAATAATAATAATAATAATAATAATATGAATACACTGTTACACCTAAAGATACACTTCATGTAGCACTTGGTGACTGTTTATAGCTACGGAAACTGGAATGAAAACTTGTAGCTATAAACGCAGTATCAATGATAAAAATCACTCCTTAGAGAGCACTATTTACAAGATGTTCACAACTAGGGTCATTCCCGAAAAAGTAAATTTTTATAACTAAATATAAATTCCATTAAAATATCACAGCCATGTAAATATTTACAGGATATTCGGAAGACATTGAATCTTGAAGCATCTCCCAAAATTATATGAAATTTTGTTGGCAGGATTCTGCACTACAAGCAAGATAAAACAAATCTCCAGTTTTCTGGTTGTCTTTACTGCCAAGAGGGCTAAAGATTATAGTTTACCCTTATTTCTATATGTCATAGGTTCGAATCATCGGATGGCCAGAAATATTCATCAAAGGAACTTCCATAAGGGTCTTAGATCCCGTAGCTGAGCAAATTCGATATTAAAGGTATTTGTTGCTTATTTGATATATATATATATATATACCCTGTTCGAACATTACATATTTATATATACATATATACAGTATACATTTAATTTTAATGTTACAAATTAAAAGGTTACTCTGTTCGAATATCTTTCATACAACTCAGGCATTATATCTGAATTTCTGAATCATTGCATTGTTCGGTGCTTCTCGTATATAAACACATACATGGTAAAGCCCAGGGATTTTTTTTCAGAAGGACACGCCTATTCTGGTGAATGCCTGAGTCCTTCATAAATTTTGAATAACTCTCCTGAAGAATGAGGTACCGGCGGAACTAATCCGCTAGGTGGATCAGTGGTGAAGGAAGATATTAATGCTTTGCGGCTGGGTTGACAGCCGACTGTCAACGTACTATCAAGGCTTTTATATTTTTAATATTTTTTACTTTCTGGTTGACAGAAGACAATTATCTTTTATTTATTGACAATCATGTTATTTGTCTTTGATTTTAAACTATGATGATAAGGATTGACTATGAAAATCTCACAAACAGAAGTACTCCATAATTAATAATATTACATAAGTCATAAAAAATAAGATTTTTAAAATGCACACACACACAAATATATATATATATATATATATATATATATATATATATATATATATATATATATATATATATATATATATATATATATATATATATATATATATATATATCTTAGACGCATGGCATAGGCTAAGATGTGCATGTATTCCGGTTAGTTGAATAGAAGTTCAAAATAATAAAACTACACGGCATAATTTTTTGTGACATCGTCACTGTTAAATAAGTTCCTCCCTTCGGGTTCCCACATATTTTGGCATATTTTGACCAATGGATACTTTGAAAGTTATATGTTTTATCCATCCGCCGCCAAACCGTTGTTGTAATTTAGTGATGCGAGAGATCAACATATCAATATTGTTTTCAGCTTTGCCGTTTCAATCTTCAATTTGACAACATTAATTCTAAGCAGGAACCAGTGACAGAATTTCACATCTCTTATACGGACTTTCATGGGGATCATCTCCAAAACTTCCCCATTGTAACTAAACGCCCAATGCTGGAACTTCTCGTCTTGTGAGAAATGTTAGAGATGTTATATGATCAGAGTTAAGTCAAATGTTCTATCAGTTTGTATATTATTTCAACCACAAAAGTACTTATACATTTGTATAGCAATGTCAATTATTTCTTAAATTTAACCGTGTATCCATGGTAAGCATTTGTATAAATTAACATATTTGGTAATCGAATTCATATTTCATCTCTGGAGATAAAAGACAGGAGAAAAATTCTCATGTCTGGCTGTCTTTATTGTTAGATACATTCGCTTAATTCGATTCTCGAAGGATCAGGAAGGTATAACATTCGTGACAGCTGTGTTATGGGCTCAAATGAAGAAGGCAACCTGGTACAAAGTAGAAATGAGCCGCCCGCGCCTTCCTCTTCCTTCCCACTAGAGCGACTCAAATTTGCCGGTACCTTATTGTGAAAGGTGCAAAAGGTGTACAGTACTTGCGTGAAGCAAAGGAGACAGCATTTCGTAAGAGGATAAACTAAGAATTCCAAGACATTAAAATGCAGAACTGATCATTGCAAACATACTGGGTATGTATGAGGGGAGATGATTTAAGGATGCACAAGCAACAGCCAAGTGGAACAAGGGTACCCCACTATCAGTGGTCTGTGTTCTCTGTAGGTGGTGCTGGAAATCTCGGCTTGTAAAACAGCAATAGAACACCCCCCCCCCCCCCTGGGAGAAACTTGAACTACTTTGGATATCTAGTAGACTTTAGTTGTTGCAAAAGTGACCTTACTTTCATCCATGTACCAGATATGCACAGCAGGATATTTTGACTGTCAACTCAAATTGCTCAGCTTAAATCAGTAAATTGGTGTGATAAACCAGGGCTAGTAGAGACAATTTCTAGCTTTTTTACGCCCATCTTTTGGCACTAACAAAACATTAGAATACAAGGATGTACTGTCTACCACTGACATTTTTATGGATTTTCTTATTAGGTTACATTATCATTATAATTACTAAAAGAATACAGCAATGATTAGTTACTTTCCGATTCATTGTTGTCATAATCTGATAATTAGTTACATAGGTATATAAATTCTCTTTTCCATTACAATATGTCACAGCTTCTCTAGGCCAGCTAAGCTTACATGAAAGGATACTTCGTTATAGCTTCATAAAATCTTTAAAAACGGATCAGATCATACACAATAACTACCATTCGTTTCACGTTGAAATATGGTAACTAGGCTTGCAAAAAAAAAAAAAAAAAAAAAAAAAAAAAAAAAAAAAAAAAAAAAATAAATACATAAATAAATAAACTTTTCCAAT
The DNA here is from genome assembly GCF_036898095.1 of Palaemon carinicauda. Classification (NCBI taxonomy): domain Eukaryota; kingdom Metazoa; phylum Arthropoda; class Malacostraca; order Decapoda; family Palaemonidae; genus Palaemon; species Palaemon carinicauda. The sequence goes on from NC_090755.1 coordinate 4,082,047, forward strand.
CTGATTAAGGTAAAGAGCAGCAAAGTATTTGCTTCTTTATTACAGCTTTAGTTAAAACTGTTCATAATATTGAAAGTGCAACTCAAATAAAGACATGCATAAATTATATGTTTCCGTTACCATAGAGCTATAAGAATTGGCCATCTAACTGGAGATACTTTTTTTAAGATTTTACATTGTTAGGAAGTTATACACTACTAGAATTACTTCCCTATCAGTGGAGAAAGTTACCAATTGACTTAATAAAATACGGCACTCGGTAAAGACCATGCCTAAGCCACACCAAGCACTTATTTTGCTCTCAACTCTACTGCGTACTTGTTCTTTGGTGTATTTTCTTCAAAATCTAATGGATTTGTCCTTGGGTCAAACCTCACATGTCCACCAAGTTTCGTTGAAATTGGTTTAGTTGTTTTTGCGTAATGATGTTCACACAAAAATAAACTAACAAAATATTTGCTGTCTGTCTAGATTGCCCGGGCCTTGTACCCGGACGGCTATTTACTTAATATTGCAATTATTTTCCAAGTATTTCTGCGTACTTGTACTTTGATGTACTTTACCCAAAATGTTACAGATTCATCCTTGGGTCATACCCAACATGACTTTGGTGAAAATTGATAGGGTGATTTTTTGTGTAAGTTGCTCACAAACAAACAAAAATATTTTTAGTCATCTAATTACCTTTTAAATAAATCTACCTTGAATTAAATCTATGTATAGTTACGTAACCTAAACTATTAGTCTAGACTAAGTAATAAGCCCCCAATTGACATCCGAAAGACTAAAGATATTAGGGTTTCAAGACGAAACTGAAGAATTTCTTGCTTTGTAAGTGCTTCGATAAAGGGGATTTGACAATAAATGAGTAATATACGGTGTGAAATGTTGAATGCCTTGTCATGCATATGATTAAATGAATTATGAAAGATCCTGTAAAGAGTAGGGCTCCCCTGTAGAGAGTAAGGCTTGTCTGTAGTGAATATGGCTCACCTGTAGAGAGTAGGGCTCCCCTATAAAAAGTATTGCTCGCCTGTAGAGAGTAGGGCCCCCCTATAGAGTATGGCTCGCCTGTAGAGAGTAAGGCTTCCCTGTAGAGAGTATGGCTCGCCTGTTGAGAGTAAAGCTCTCCTGTAGAGTATGGCTCGCCTGTAGAGAGTATGGCTCGCCTGTAGAGAGTATGGCTCGCCTGTACAGTAGGGATCCTCTGTAAAGTATGGCTCGCCTGTAGAGAGTATGGCTTGCCTGTAGAGAGTAGGGCTCCGCTGTAGAGAGTAGGGCTTCCCTGTAGAAAGTATGGCTCGCCTGTAGAGAGTAAGGCTCCCCTGTAAAGAGTATGGCTTGCCTGTAGACAGCATGGCTCCCCTGTATAGAGTATGGCTCGCCTTTCGAGAGTATGGCTCGCCTGTAGAGAGTAAGGCTCTCCTGTATAGAGTATGGCTCGCCTGTAGAGTAGGAATCCTCTGTAAAGTACGGCTTGCCTGTAGAGAGTATGGCTCCTCTGGAGAGAGTAGGGCTTGTCTGTAGAGAGTAGGGCTCCGCTGTAGAGAGTAGGGCTTCCCTGTAGAGAGTATGGCTCGCCTATAGATAGTAGGGCTCCCCTGTAGAGAGTATGGCTCGCCTGTAGATAGTAGGGCTCCCCTGTAGAGAGTATGGCTCGCCTGTAGAGCAGGGCTAGCTTCATCGCCCAGCCCAACAACGACGCTTGGCTTCACCGCCCGGCCCGCTTGGCTTCATCGCCCGGCCCGCTTGGCTTCACCACCCGGCACGCTTGGCTTCACCTTCCGGCCCAACAACGATGCTTCGCTTCACCACTCGGCCCAACAACAACTCTTCGCTTCACCACCCAGCCCAACAATGACACTTTGCTTCAGCGCCCGGCCAAACAATGATGCTTAGCTTCACCGCCCAGCTCAACAACACTTGGCTTCACCTCCCAGCCCAACAACAACCCTTGGCTTCATCGCCCGGCCCGCTTGGCTTCACCACCCGGCACGCTTGGCTTCACCTTCCGGCCCAACAACGATGCTTCGCTTCACCACTCAGCCCAACAACGACTCTTCGCTTCACCACCCAGCCCAACAATGACACTTTGCTTCAGCGCCCGGCCAAACAATGATGCTTAGCTTCACCGCCCAGCCCAACAACACTTGGCTTCACCTCCCAGCCCAACAACAACACTTGGCTTCACCGCCCAGCCCAACAACGACGCTTGGCTTTACTGTCCGGCCCACTTAGCTTCACCGTCTGGCCCGCTTGGCTTCACCGCCCGGCCCAACAACAACGCTTTTCTTCTCCGCCCGGCCCAACAACGACGATTGGCTTCACCGCCCGGCCCAACATTGATGCTTGGCTTCACAAACAACAACGCTTGTCTTCAACGCCCGGCTTGCTTTGCTTCACAGCCCGGCCCAATAATGACGCTTGGGTTCACCTGCCGGCCCAACAACGATGCTTGGCTTCACCGCCGGCCCCACTTGGCTTCACCGCCCACCCCCCTTGGCTTCATCTTCCGGCCCAACGATGCTTGGCTTCACCAGCTGACCCAACAACAATGATTGACTTCATCGCCCAGCCCAACGACACTTGGCTTCACCACCCAGCCCAACAACAACCCTTGGCTTCACTGCCCAGCCCAACAACAACCCTTGGCTTCACATCCTGGCCCAATAACAACGATTGGCTATTACGCCCGGCCAGTTTGGCTTCACCACCTGGACCAACAAGATGCTTGGCTTCACCAACTGGCCTGCTTGGCTTCACCAGCCCGTTTGGCTTCACCGTCCGACCCAACAGTGATGCTTGGCTTCACCGCCCAACCCAATAATAACGCTTGGCTTCACCGCCTGGCACAACAATGTCGCTTGGCTTCACTGCCCAGCCTAACAATGACACTTGGCTTCACAACCCGGCATAATGACGCTTAGCTTCAGCCCCTCAACCTAATAATGATGTTTGGCTTCACCGCCCGGGCTGATAATGATGCTTGGCTTCATCGACCAGCCTAATAATGACGCTTAGCTTCAACGTCCAGTCTAATAAAGAAACCTGGCTTCACCACACGGCCTAATGACACTTGGCTGAACTATCTAGCCTAATCCTCCTAGTCAAAAATATGTCATTAATCATCATAAGATATTCCTGATATACCAATGAACTTTGACACCACTAAGGCAATCGCTTTCAATGAAAATTGCATTAGAGAGAAGCTGTCATAAAAGCACACCCACATTATATACACATATATACTTTCTCTCTTTCTCTTTCTCTCTCTCTCTCTGTTTCTCTCTCTCCATTCACCGTTTGTCGTTGGATCGGTGAAGTTGACTAATATTGGAGCTAGTCAGTAATTGGATAGATAATTAATAAGAAAAAATGTATACCATTAACTAACAATTTCCAAGAATGTCCACGAGGGAGACCGTGGGGAAAGGAACTTTGATTGTGGAGGAAATGCCTCCCTAAATCTCGATGAAGTCACTAGCAGCAGGGTGACGGATTGGGTTTAAGGTGATAGACAGGGTTTAAGGTGATAGACAAGATGTTTCTTCGGCTTTTACTCTCGATGCCTGGCAGATGAGCTTACTGAAATCAGTATGGACCGGCAGGGGTCACTTGCCTTAGTTAAATAGGATCTGCGCATCACAAGGAACTGACTATCCTTTGACGACTTTAGCCAATGAATCATCTCTGAGGCTCTTTGCGTCAATAGGCGTAATAGGGGATGATGATGATATGTGTGTGTGTGTGTGTGTGTGTGTGTGTGTGTGTGTGTGTGTATCATCAACATCAGCAGCAGCTGCCGTTTTTAGTACACTGCAGAATAAAAGGCCTAAGACATGTACTTCCACTTGTGTCTGTTTATGGTCTTTCTATGACAGTCCACACCAGAACTCTTTCTTAGTTCGTCAATCCACTGTCTTCTCTGTCTTTTCCTGCTGCTTTTACAATCTCTAGGCAGTCATTCTGTTATTCTAAATGTCCATTCATTGTCTGTCTATATATATATATATATATATATATATATATATATATATATATATATATATATATATATATATTATATATATATATATATATATATATATATATATTTTCCTTGTCACTAAAATCGTTATTGATTTCATAAATAAACTTTAGCTAAAATTTCATAACCGACCAAAAACTATCATCTTTTGAAAAAAAAAAATAATAATAATAATACGAAGAAGGTTTTTCGAAAGACAGTAATAAGCAATTTGTATTCAGTTCTAAAGATTAGATTTCTCTTAAAAATTACAGTTTTTGCAAAGGGTACAGTTATAAAAAAAAAGCAGCAAAAATCAGCTAATTTTGTATTCATTAGCAACAGATCACTTGTTGCTAATCTATTCACCTATCCTAATTTACTCTCGTATACATGGGCTTGTGTTTAATTCACAAGTGCACTTACTTAAATAAGCAGCATCTCACTTATATATCTACGTACATATAATTTATTCCATTTAAGTTCCGTACAAGACAGTAACATGCTAGCATAATAGTTTACAAAATGTACAATAACCCATCCAGTTATCAAAACCGGACGCCCAAGAGAAATGCTACATATCGTGCAGCCAACAAATCGTGTTGACACGACAATAGTTACAGATGGTTTTAAAATATTGGAACCAAGATATATGTTTACTGTAGGTTCTAGAATTTCAAATATGCGGCCCAGAGACTATATAATAAGCTTCCAATAAACATCCGAAAGACTGAAGATATTAAGGCTTTCAAGAGGAAACTGAAGACTTTCGTGTTTTCTTAATGCTACGATAATGTACATTTGACAATAAATGATCAATATGCGGTGTGAAATTCTGAATGCCTTGGAATGTATACGATAAAATGAATCATGAAAGGTTCTGTAAAGAGTAGGGTTTCCAGTATAGAACCAGAAAAGCAGCCCTTAAAAGTAAGCAATCAACGCAAGGGCCTTGTTAACGAAGTGTGGTTCACAGTCCACAATGAAGGAAAATTCGAAGTTAAGGTGATTTCGATCGAGAAACTTGATCTAATTTTGTTCTCAAAAAAGTAAAAAAATCTTGAAAACAGCATCCTTCATAATAGCAACTTTAAAAATTTATTTTGTTTAAGTATTTATTCCATTTTGATTAGCCTCAAGAGCTTATCTTAAGGTCGATAATAATTACATGGAATGCAAAATTTTAATAAAAATCACTTGAAATTCAAGATTAATAAAGTATTTGATGAAAGTGAATTATAAATAATAAGTATATAGGAATTTGGACTTACTTCATATACCACAGGCTTGACCACGAATAATTGTGCATCTGTATACATACAATTTGTGTATACAAATAATTCAAACAATAAATATTTTAGCATTAGTAAGCCAATGACGTGTGTATTTTTACGCTGTGTAAATTTTGCATCATGCAGCCAACAAAAATAGCTATAAAGAGTTTGAAGTTATTGGAGCCAAGGTGTGTATCTCTACTGTAGGTTCTAAAGCTTTCAAATATGTGGCCCAAAGACTATTTAACAAGCTCCCACTGGACATCCAAGCGACTGAAGAGATTAAGACTTTCAAGAAAAAACTAAAGACTTTGTGTTCTAAGTGCTTTGATGATTATGGATTTCCAATTAACACGGAACACGCCGTGTGATACTCTAACTACCCAAGACTGTATCCAGCAAACCGATCTTGTAGGTCGTCCTGTAGGGCGCAGGATTTCTTGTGTGTGATATGACCAGAAAATATCCTTAAAGTAAGTAAGCAAGTAATTAAGTAGTAAGTAAATAAGTAAGCATTTGGAATATGAATCAAAGGGAAGGTTATGAATAACAATCAATTCACTTCCTAAATTAATTCAATATTTTACGCACAGGAATTCAGACACTATCTACTCTTATCATCATTTCCTCATCTTACGACTATTGACTCAAGGGGCCTCGGTTACATTTCACCAGTCGTCTCTATTTTGAGCTTTTAAATCAATACTTCTCCATTCATCATCTACTACTTCAAGCTTCATAGTTCTCAGCCATGCAGGTCTGGGTCTTCCAACTCTTCTAGTGCCTTGTAAAGCCCAGTTCAAAGTTTGGTGAACTAATCTCTCTTAGGGAGTTCGAAGAGCTTCCCCTAACCATCTCCATCTATCCCACACCATGATCTCATCCACATGTGGCACTCTACTCTTAGGTATTCCAAAACAAGGAATATGAGATTAAATTAACCTTGTAGGGTAACATATTCTGCGAAAGCAATTGTGTATTTTGATTAGTTTTCCCATTCCCTCATACAAAGCATGGCGTTGTTAAAGGAATGAAAAATAATGTAACTTTTCTGAGTAAAATACAAAAGACGAAATTCAACTATCTAGGTTTTCTATGACATGATCTCTTAATAACAATTAGAATGGATAAACGAATTTAATCAGGTTTTAAATTAGCCTTAACTACTTTTATATATTTTATAGTAAGACTGGCAAGAAAATGCCAATTCCTTGCTTAGCAATCGTCAAGAATTATCTTGACAGTGATTGAAAGTGATTATGACATCAGTCTTAACTAATTTCACCATATTTCATTATTATTACTATTATTATTATTATTATTATTATTATTACTTGCTAATCTACAACCCTAGTTGGAAAAGCAGGATGCTATACGCCCAAGGGCTCCAACAGGGAAAGTAGCCCAGTGAGGAAAAGGAGACAGGGAAAAATAAAATATTTTAAGAACAGAAACAACATTAAAATATTTTCTATATAAATAAACTATAACAAGGTTAACAAAACAAGAGGAAAAGAAATTAGATAGAATAGTGAACTCTAACCCAAGACAGTGGAAGCTCATGGTACAGAGGCTAAAGCACTATCCAAGACTAGAGAACAATAGTTTGATTTTGGAGTGTCCTCCTAGAAGAGCTGCTTACCATAGCTAAAGAGTCTCTTCTACCCTTACCAAGAGGAATAGCCACTGAACAAATGTAGCGCAGTAGTTTTGAACTTAAACTACAAAAGCGTCAGCACCAGAAGATACTTATGGCCGTAACAGTTTCGAAAGCTATCTATCAGTTTTCAAAAACCATATCTATTGATTTTCACCGTATAACACCTTTACAAAATAAAAGACGGTTATTCGAATATCTCGTTTACGAAGTTCAGCCGTCTAAGGTAGTGTCCGTACTTTGCCTGACATTTTCACGCCATAGCACACAGTCGGGAAAATTGTTACAGCCAATCAGAGGACTTCACCAAAGCCTGTTAAAATTCACGTTTCTTAAAAGTGGATGTGTCGTTGGGATATAACTTCAAAAGATTTAAGAAGATAATTCAGCTTATACAGTAATTGTGTGAATAAGATGTGTGTAAAAACTAGTATTAAATTATAATAGTGCATCCTTTTCTTCAACTTCCGTGGGTTCCAAGGAGTTAACCATTAATGCAATACATTCCATCACAAATAGCTTACCCTAACTGATTTGTTAAACTGGCTAAGATTATTCCTAAACGCGTGACTAAGTTTTCATGTTGAGAGAGAGAGAGAGAGAGAGAGAGAGAGAGAGAGAGAGAGAGAGAGAGAGAGAGAGAGAGAGAGATTAGTCAATTAAATAATCACATACTTTATGCGTAGAACACATTTAACAGCAATAAACAATAATCAAATAATCAAATACTTTATGCGTACGAACACATTTAACAGCAAGAAACAATAATTAAATGACCAAATACTTTATGCGTATGAACACATTTAACAGCAAGAAACAATAATTAAATGACCAAATACTTTATGCGTATGAACACATTTAGCAGCAAGAAACAATAATCAAATACATTATGCGTACAAACACATTTAGCAGCAAGAAACAATAATTAAATAATCAAATACTTGATGCGTACGAACACATTTAACTGCAAGAAACAATAATTAAATAATCAAATACTTTATGCGTACGAACACATTTAACAGCAACATTAATTAAATAATCAAATACTTTATGCGTACGAACACATTTAACAGCAAGAAACAATAATTAAATAATAAAATACTTGATGCGTACGAAGACATTTAACAGCAAGAAACAATAAGTAAATAATCCAATACTTGATGCATACGAACAAAATTTAAAAGCAAGCAACCCAACAAAGATAATGTATTAGTGAATAATTACAAGGCATCAAGATTCGCACAAAGCCAAAGCAGTACACCAATCAATAACAAGAAAAAGATTTTGCGAAGTAGCCGCATAAGATCCGAAAGATTTAGATATTCAAGAGGGGTTCCCGAAAGGTAGAATTACCTTGTTTCTTTGACAGCTAAATGGTAACCATACCGCAAGAAATCTAAAATTTAAAACCATACTCATATAGCTACGGAAATTTAATAACAAAGCACGTGCAATTTGGAATATAAATGCGATAATTCCTGTGACAAAAGAGCGATCGATTATGAATACTCTCTCTCTCTCTCTCTCTCTCTCTCTCTCTCTCTCTCTCTCTCTCTTTCTCTTTCTTTATATATATATATATATATATATATATATATATATATATATATATATATATACATATATATATATAATATATATATATAAATATATATGTATATATATATCTATATATATGTATACCTATCTATATCTATATTTAATATATGTATATATATATATATATATATATATATATATATATAGATAGATAGATAGATAGATAGATAGATATATAAATATATATATATAAATATATAAATATATATATATAAATAAATAAATAAATATAATATATATATATATATATATATATATATATATATATATATATATATATATATATATATAGGCTAAATGTGTGCCTGCATATAAATAAATGTCTAACAGTACAGTATTTATCTCACACTCCTGTTTGTTCACCTCAACTAAGAGTTAGGAATTCTATGTGTTCATATTTCTTTCCATGAAAAACGAAATACCTTTGTACAATTTATTCCGAAGTTAATTAAGGTCGTTAGAACAAATTATTTCTAGTTTGTTAATTTGAGTGAACGTTGTCCCATGACATAACAAGGCTCAGGATACACTTTCGAAATTAGAAAAAGCAAAAATAGATACGAAACTCGGAAAGCTTGGGAGATCAATGCCAATGATGCTGGGAAGACATCTATCTATTGAAGTCTGCTGAACAATTCTCCAAAGATTCTGTATTGTTCGAAAGACCAAACCAATCTCCCCGTTTCTTTGTTCTCTTTAACAACCAAGCGACGGCGTTCAGTAAAAATTGGAATTATTTAACGTCCACACATGATTCTAGACTCATTGTATATGCTAGCTCGTCTGCGCAATTTATTTCTAGATACAGTATTTACTATACTTTTGTGACACATTTCAAAAAACTTTTGACTAGAGATCCACTGAACTGAATATTTAACCAGGTACGCCTGCCAGCAGGTGAGTGCAATCCATCTGTTTGTTTCCCTTTTTTTTTTTTGTGTTCAAAGCAAAATCCCAAATAAAATAAAGATATGATGTTCAATTTAATGTCCCTACATAAGATTTTCAAAATATAAACAAATGGAACACAGGTAATGTCTCAAAATAACGTTTACTTCCGGTTAACAATACCAAATTGATATTACTTATTGCAATAGTAGGTAACCGTCACCCATTTCACATTTTGTACACTAGTGTTGTGTCATAAAACTTGTATCCTATGAGTCCTCATTTCTTGTGTACTGTATATTCCGTTTAGATATTTAAGTTTGAAATTTACTTAGGGTTGTAATAATAATAATAACAATAATAATAATAATAATAATAATAATAATAATAATAATAATAATAATACTAAAGAATTTTGGCCTAATGCATTATCACATTACAAACATCTATGCGCAAATAAAGCGATCACATTATTCTATAAGAAAAAAAAAAGTGACAGCAAAATAATTCCAAATAAAAAACAATGAGACTGTCATAAAGCTCCCAATAACAAGATTTAATACCCAAGCAAACAGGTAGCACCAAAAGTATTGTGCTAGGATTCCGCAGGACATAAAAAGTTTTACCGCGTGGGGATTACAAAAGATTCAACTGTTAAAGGATGGATGTGGCAGTGACTTTCTATGGCGTCTAGATCTGTTAGGTGAACCAGCTTGTTAAACAAAATTAAAAATCTCTATATAACTATATATTATTATCATTAATACTAGGAGATCAAAATGGAAAGCAGCCAAGCACAGGAAGGAATTGGAGAAGAAACAAATAACACTATAAATAAGAAATACAATATATATATATATATATATATATATATATATATATATATATATATATATATATATCATCAGTAGCAACGTTAAGTAGATAAATCATCTATAAACTATGAAGAGCATTTGTAACAAATTTAAATTTTTGAAGAGCCAGATTCAACCACCAGGTAAGGATGATTATTACACAATCTGGTCCCAGCAGGAATAAAACTAGTAGAATATTGTGTAGTATTGTATCTTACGATGGAGAAGGAAATACTTAGAATTAACTGCATACCTCGTATTACTAGTTGATAGCGCAATCAAGGTAGATATGAATGCAAAGGATGGTCAAAATTATGAAAAACTTCATGTAACATGTAAACGGTACTACCAAACGACGGTGCCATAGATCAATAATAAAGAATATGAGAGACCGTAAGTTTTGTCCAACAAATTAAGATAAATCAGCAAGTGAAGAACTGACAGGTATGTTATATTGAAAACAGGGTAGAATGAATTACGGGATGAATATAGTTCCCTGGGGCAGCAGTTAACTTTCTTACATGTCAAATAGAGTTTATTCACAGGGAAAATATTCATCTTGGTCTGAAATAGGATATGAAGTTAGTTTTACGAAATATGATTTAGTGTTACCTTATCAGGAGAGAAGCCGGTTGGGAAGCAAACACTGGATTGAGCCTTAGTCTTAGGGTAAGATAAGGAAAAGACAGTATAAGGGAGGGATTGCACACGGGGAGGGGGGCGCAACACCACCAGATTGGTAAATAGGCAAAGATACGGTCGATGTGGTAACGTCCCTGACTGGTGAAGGCCGGACTGGAGTTCGAGTCCTGCTCAAACTCGTTAGTTTCTTTGGTCGCTGCAATCTCACCATCCTTGTGAGCTAAGGATGGTGGGTTTGGGAGAGCCTAAAGGTTTATCTGCTGAGTCATCAGCAGCCATTGCCTGGCCCTCCTTGGTCCTAGCTTGAGTGAAGAGGGGGCTTGGGCGCTGATCATACGTATACATGGTGTCTCTAGGTCACTGTCGGACTGTCCCTTGGTTCTTCCATTCATGAGCGACCTTTAAACCTATGCTGGATTAGGTTTTATGGGGAACCTTAAGTTAGGTGTTCTTGTGTTTTTTCCTCTTTTAAAATGTGAATTTTTTCAATCATAACTTTTGAAATTTTACACCCGATCTGCCCCAACCAACTATAATGCCTCCTGAATTAGTAGCCTACATTTCCCCAGGATAAATTTGACACCAAAAATCTTAAAAGGCTTTCTCAATGCAAAAATTTTTTTTTGTGTGTGTGTGCAATAGAAGACAGGATACGTTTCTCAAAAACAAATTTGCAATCAAGAATTACATAAGAATTTTAAATAGGTTGTACATAGATAGACATTGTTAATGTAAAGATGTACTGTAGATGCCTTTGTCCTCGACCTACTGTATTTAAAAATCGCACTTTATTTTTGTTACGGTATAAATTCATAAACCATTATTTACAAAATGCACTAATTCTAATCAAGGAATTTAGCAATCATAGGCCCACAATCAGGCTATGGAATTAATAGAAAAAAAATGAGTACCATTATCTGCATATGCAACAAGATAGTTTTCAGAGCCAAACCACAATACACATGAAAAGTAATGGGCCAAATAGCGACAGATAACACAATCCTGATCATTATGATAAACGTCAATAACTATATTTCGCCATTTATTAATTAAAAATGCCATGATAATAAGAAAAGACCCATCAACTTGAGTTTGAAAACAAGGGTCTCATGATTAAAACGATCATAGGCTGCACTAAAATCATAGCCAACCATATTATATATATATATATTATATATATATATATATATATATATATATATATATATATATAATATATATATATATATAGTATATATATATATATATATATATATATATAATATATATATATACTGTATATACATTATATATATATGCCTGTATGTATGTATGTATATACTATTGCACCGTGCTTATACGTTACCATCTGACAAAATCTCCCAATAAAATTTATTTTTATCGCATTATTTAAAACTAGTTCTTAGGCTCATTTTATAGTGAACGTGTAGAAAGCTTTTAGCAAAACTTTAACGCCAGTAAATACACTATTTCTTGAAATAATAATAAATGCCTTCATTTCATCTATTGCTCTTAGTTTCAATTTAAAATTCCGGCTACAGATATTTCGTGGTTTATTCTTCTATTTGTCCAAATTGTAAAGAAATGTAGAAACCACCTCAAGATTACTGAATGGGATAATCGATTCTCGTATGGGAGTCAGTCGTCGAATATACTTTAAAATTGAAAGAATTTTTTGATATTAGAAAACACTGTGAGAGATATAAAACGCTCTTCTCACAGTATCACTTTTATAGTTACCCAATGACTTTTCTCTATATTCTGGAATTTTTAGCTATTAAACAGCAGCTCGTTCCATCACTAATTAATTAGACGTCCTCCGCTGTCTTGTTTATAGTGCAAGTCGTCGTTCTCCAAAACAAAAATTTACTTACTCTACTAATTTCTATTAGCTCTCACAGAGTTGGGTAATTATCTGTCTCCTTTAAAAATTCCTACCATTTGTTTAAAACAATTTCGAAATTAAACCATTTCGCATTTTACAATTTAATATTAAAAAACTGTTATGTTAACCTTTACAGCACTGATGATAGAACATGTCTTAAAATTTGGCAAATAAACCCAAAATAATGCTATGACAAATTGCCAAAGTAAACCTAAATCTACAAAACAAATTGAGTAGTTAATTAGACACAAGGACATATACCATGCTTGTATACCCACACACACACACACACACACACACACATATATATATATATATATATATATATATATATATATATATATATAAATATATATATAACACTGTGTTTGAGTGCACATTCAAGTAAACAACCATCCCAAGATGTGGACATCCACAGAATAGACAATAGCAGAACACTAGACTTGTTTGTTTATAAAATAACCATCCAGCATAAGGATAAACATGGCATCTTGAGACCGTCTGGCGGTCATAATCAGAAGCACAGATACCACCAATCAATTAACAAAAACTTAGTTTCTCGAAAGTAGGCCTACTATGAGCTCCCAACTTCTATATTCTATGCCGTTTGCCTGGATTCAGTTAATAACCCATCTCAGTGTATGTATGTATGTATGTATGTATATATATATATATATATATATATATATATATATATATATATATATATATATATATATATATATATATATCGTATATATATATCTCGTATATATATATATATATATATATAAAAGTTAGCCTATCATAACTGAGTTAACCATAAACAAAAAATCAAAAAGAAAAACTTAATTTGCATAACAATCCTATACTTAAATAATTCCATATGTTGAAACAAAACCAATGGGCAAAACAATATAAGTGCTTGAAGGACCAGACAATAAAAAATATACAAAACAATAATAACCGGTCGAGAAAAATAAAGAAGGATATTGTGGATTTATATTTGTTTTATAGGTTTGAGAAATGTGGCCCGATGCTTGGGCAAAGGAAAAACTTGCAATTGCACTATGAAATAAACGTTGGTCAGAAATAAAGCGGGAACGAAGGTAAAAACTAAATCACGGGTTCAACTACGGTTCGAAGGGACACCTGCAAATGCCCTTTATCCCCAAAACTATACCCATTTCGGAGAGTAATATGTTCTTGTGCTATCGAAAAAGTAAAAGTTATTAATTGCGCTGATGAAACTACGTAGCATATCGATCAAATTCGAAGTCTATCGATTAATATGAAAGGTAAGCCACAAGGTAGACATCAGGCGATTGCAAAACATCCCAGGTACTAAGACAGGAAGTAATTCTATTATTGTGAGAATACTGCAAGTGTTGCCAGGCCCTGACCTGAAATAAAGTGCGGTAAATACGCTCGTGCGTGCATTAAGTAGGCTATTTTATAAAATATTTTTATTGTTTCATATCATAGGTCTGTCTACGTCATATAACCAACCGAATATTTCACTACACTAATGTTGAGGTACAAATGACCAATAATTTTCACAAGTGTTTATCATTAGTAAAAAAATCGATTCTGGCTAAACCTTATACTTATTATATCTCTTGCTTCAGGGTACACTCGGGCACACTATACTATCTTATTTCTCTCCCTCTTGTTATTTTGACGTTTTTTTTATTTGTATATGAAAGATATATTTTAAGGTTATTGTTATTAAACTTCTATTGAAGTTTATTTCCTTTCCTCGCTGGGACATTTTCCCTGTTGGAGCCCTTGGGCTTATAGCATTCTGTTTTTCCAACCAGGGTTGTAGCTTCGCAAGTAATAACAATAATAATAATAATATAAAGTTCCAAAGCCTGACCCTATACACAAACTTCTATGTATTGTCTAAAATTTCAAACCGTGAAGCTATACTGAATACCATCAAACATGGCAGGAAGTGCAATCCTTATTAGGAGTAAGCATTGAAATACAACTCTCTGTAATGCCCTCTTGAAACTGGCCGTCATCGTAAGGTCACAATAACATTAAATTTCAATCTACTCTTACTTAGAGGTAACCAATGCTTGCTTAACCAGAAAATCTATGCACAACCAAATCTGATATCTTCGGCTTCAAACCTACAGTATGCAGTTATAACCTGTATTCAGTGGACTTTGCCGATTGGACTCAAAATGTGGACTTAGCACACAGTTTCGATAAAAACCAGCAAAAAACCTGAACTCTTTATTTTTTTTTTCTCGAACGAAACAAAACATCTATTACATAACGACATAGGTCTACTCCTGAGCAGTACTGTTGAAGCAATAATTATGAAATATATCGCTACAATAAATGGCCAAGCGCCTAATGATAAACCATGACTGTGGCAATAGAGCTATTATGATTGCAGTAACATCAAGCAGTGCAAATAAGACTAAACCACGTATCCAACTTCCTTCCAAACGCACTTGCCCTGCCAAGATTTAGCCGCTTCAACTAATAGCCTACAACTTTAAAGTTTGACCCCTTTAAATTTCAAAAAGGGAACACAGCCCTAATAAGCAAAACAAAGAACAAAAATACCAAGACTAATTGGTCTAGGCATTAAAGATAACCTTGACATGCCATTTAACTAAAAATATTGACCATGGCAACTGGTATGAATTTGGGTCCAGAAAACATATTAAAGATTATCGGCTTCTCGAAAACAGTTAACAAAAAAAAAAAAAAAATACAATGCTATACATAGTATTCACTGAAAACAAATCGACAAAAATAAAACTAAGAACACTGCATGAGAAAACGTAGTGAGCAATCAAGTACCTCAGATGAGCAAAACTCGCATAACTAACTACACACGGGCAAGAAGTTGCCATTCATCACTTTCAGTAAATTTTCAAAGATAGTTTTGCTTGATTTCCCTCGGCAATTAATTCTTATTTTAGCGATTCCTAATCTTAAGCAATGGCTGAATAATGAACAGTAATGAAACTAGTACAACAGACATTACTAGAAAAGATATCTAGCTTATAGATAAGAATTGTTTGTTGGCAACGTGCATTAATGCCGCCGCACAGGTTACATTTCTAATAGTATCTTGTATATATATTTCTTAATTATGTTGTACGAATCTATTTTATAGGTTAGCACATCTTAAACAGAACTGATGAAAATAACTCCTATTATCTAGACCACTGGTCCTACTAATTTCAGCAAATGTGCGATGTTACCTTAGGCTCATGCAAATGACTGACGAATAAAATTTCATGCCTACTCCTGAAATACTTTGAATTCTTTATGGTGTTTTTCATTCGCTAATAAAGTAAAAAATTATATCAGATATTCCTGTATCTTTTGATGTAAGGCTATCAACCTATACAGTATGTATATATGCATGTATGTATATATATATATATATATATATATATATATATATATATATATATATATATATATATATATATATATGCCCATGCTACTTGCTAGTTTACTGCAGGACAAAGGCCTCAGGGTTGTAGTGGCCTGGCGGTAGCGTCCTTGCCTGCTGATTGCCACTGTGGCTCGAGTCGCGCTCAAACTCACTAGTTCCTTTGGTCGCTGCAATCTCACCATTCTTGTGAGCTATGGATGGGGGATTTGGGGGAGCCTATGGGTCCATCTGCTGAGTCACTAGCCGCCATTGCCAGGTCCTCCTTCATCCCACCCTCAGTGGAAAGGATCTTTGGTGCTATGTATATATGGTCAGTCTCTAGGGAATTGTCCTGCTTTATAGGGCAATGTCACTGTCCCTTACCTCTGCCATTCATAAGCGGCCTTTAAACATGCCCTTCCACTACCGTCTTTTCATGGTCTATGCCAGTCTATAGTCCAATTATTTTAGCTCATTCCTCTGCAATCTCTAGGACCCCATTCTGTTATTCTTAGAAGAGCATCATGGATACGAGCAAACGAAAGTTGAGGACATTCTAAAACGTTATGTAAGTAAAACACATGGACATGGGCAAAACACACACACGCACTATTATATATATATATATATATATATATATATATATATATATATATATATATATATATATTATATATATATAATAGATATATATACAGTATATATAAATTCATGGGAAGAATTGCAAAAGATGATAGATTTGAATAGAACAAAAATTTAGGACTGAAAAGGAATTAAAACTATGATAATGTTCATTGAAAAATGCATGGACAATAAATAACTGTTTTGGACGAACCTCTAGATTGTTTAGTGAATATACACACTTAAGACAGACAGTGTTCCCCTAGGACACAAGACCGAAATTGAAAGAAGGATAAGCATGGGATGGAGCTTTTGGTTAACAAAATGAGACTATGAAGAGTAAAATGCGACTTTCTAAAAAGGTAAGTATTTAATCAGATGGTCCTACCAGTATTAACTTATATCCTACATCAGAAACTTGGAGCCTTACTAAAGCCTTAGAACATATACTAATTACAACTCAAAAGAGCTATGGAAAAAATAATGATGGGATTAGCACCAAGAGACAAAATAAGAGCAACATAGATACGAGAGAATACTAAAGATATTCTAACATGTAAGAAAAAGAAATAGACATGGGTAGGACACATAATGAGAATGACAGATAATAGATAGAGCATTTGGGAAATGACAGTCATAATTAGAATATTGAAGAAAAAGAAACTATAGCAATCATCCTGTCAAAATATGATGGCTCAGAAACACAAATGTTCAAAGCTTGTACTTATGTTTTCTGGAGTACCACCACTTGTACTTGAATCGAGCACCGATAATTTTTACCAACACAATGCCACACTACCATCGCAACCTTACTCCGTTTAACACTGAATCAAGGATGAACTGGCATGCAGGTAATCTTCTGCAACAGTAGTAGATTCATTTAAACCAGCACTCCGTGCAACCATCAACAGAAACTGCACCACTGACCACATATATATATAATATATATATATATATATATATATATATATATATATATATATATATATGTGTGTGTGTGTGTGTGTGTGTGTGTATTGAGGCCAAGTAATTTCCTATAACAAGTACTACAAAAAATAAAACGCCATAATACTTGATTCTATTCATTTCCATACCTATATACCCAGACTACTTTCAGCGAGTTACTCGCAAATAACAAAAATATATCTAATGTTAATCATTACACAATAATGCTATACTTCAAGGTAAAATTTTTGTAAACTACCATTATCATTAGATTAGTGACGCACATAACCAGTACATAAATCTGCAGGACCCTTTGTCAAGTCTAGAAAGCCCAACGTCAGTAAAAATATAATATTATGGCTACCGGCTCTTGGTCTATAGTGTTGATTTAATCAAAACACCTTTGATAACTTACCTGCCCTTTAAAATTAAAAGTACGTTTAAAATTGCCCAGCTACATTCCTTCCCAAAACAACTTAAAATCAAACTTCAAGTATGAGGAAATCCTATATTTGAATTTACATAAAAATGGGTCACAGCTCACATGACTATCAGAATGGATAATAGACTTCAGGCAAACTGTCAAAAACAATTTCTTAGACTATCATTGGTCTATAAAAAATTACAAGCGTGAAAACGGATGAATTTAGTTCCTTATACTATTTTATACACAAGTCATGTTCTAGACTTTCGACTGCCTCTTGTCTGAATATAAATATTCTATTTTCTACGAATATAATAATTTACCATATTAAACTGCGAAGTTTTGCAAATTGGATTTACAATGAATTTACTTGGGTCACGTAGACAGCAGCCCTTCTCAACACAGGTGCACCAAGGGGATAATCCTAGCAGTTACACTATGACGTAAAACTTATGAGGTTAGACAGTAAGATGGAAGAATGATAAAACTAAAACGTGGATGCATTTTTTGACCCGAGGTTCACTCCAAATATCCTTCAATGAAGCCCCTTGGAAGCATAGTTGCAGCGTCGCTTTAGCTGTAACTTGAGGTTTTGTGCTATATTGCTCAGTGCTGGGGCTTATGATGGCATTCAATGCCCAAGATAACGTTGGAACCCGTCACCTGATGTTATGCTGTTAGGTAAAGGTTAGAAGTTGATAACAAAAAGCAAGAAAGGACGCGGGAACGAAAAAAAATCTTCGTTCCCGCGCGGTTTCTTGCATCTTGTTGTTCAACTTCTAACCTTTACTTTATAGTATAACTTCAGGTGGGGGACCAAATTTGCTCTTGGGCGTTGAATGGCCTCACAAGCCCAAACAACAGGCTATATAGCATAAATTCTTGTCAAATTCAAGCAAGCATACAATGCATCGAGCAAGTTGCAATGACGCCACCCACTAACACGTCTATAAACCTCAACATAATTTATACTAAAAACCCGTACCCGCTATCATTACCTAGCACTGAATCCCGAAATGACAACGGGACAGAGTATCTTATACAGTTGACATAACCAAAACACAATTAAGAAGTTACAACAAAATACAAACTGCATCTGCAACATAGGCCTAGGCCTAGCTTTACCTTAAGGCTGAACCATACCACTTCAAACTAGACGGGCATTTGGTTAAAATAAACTTGAACCACTGATGAAATAAAACATGATAACAGTTCATCTTCATGAAAACACTATACAACTTGGGTGGTATACAGTTTTAAAAGATGTGCAAATGTCAACCGCGAATAAAAAAAAAAGACAGCAGCATTACCAGATAAGGTAAATGGCCACCTAGGTACAACAAATTATGTTCCTCTACCTTATACCAATTACCATATGAACGACGTAAACCAGATAGCTTACCTGCGGACATTAGTCCTGTCCTGTAGACAAAAATTCTAGAAAATTGTCTACTTTATGTCCTGGATAAAGCGATGACTAGTTTTGACTTTCCGCGCCAAAGGCTTCCTACATAACATCGACCTTATGTGCCTCGTGCAGCAATTCTATGCTGTAAATCCCAACAGTTACTCATTAACTAGGATAAGCACTGGAAATAATCACAAAATATACAACCTCGAAAAATCTAAAGAAAACGCAATGCAATTGCTAGCGATTCAGAACACAACTTGCTCGAGAAAGGCCGTCAGACTGCGTCAATACGCATGCGCCGCTGCAAGTTCAAGTGATGCCCCACACTCCTTATTTTCCAAAGTAATCAAGATTCAGTATGCCAAAGTTTCTTACTTAATACACCAATAATAAAATTATGGCAACTGCTTTTGCAATTAAGTAAAATAAAAAACTTCAGGAAAAACAATAATTGCAACATGAAATTAATACATCGTTTTCACATATAACAACGTAAAGAAAGTTATAAAGAAATAAAGTGAACAAACCTTTCACAAAATTACTACCGTAAGATCATTTCTAATTGTATGCATATACCTGATCCAACGCAACTTAGAAATTTTCAAAAATGACATCGAAAAATCAATCAAGACAAACCAATTTCCCAAATCAAGTTATCAAGAATGACACACTTATATTTACAATTAAATGTACAGTATATACTGTACAGTACAAATGTATATGTTTGCTTCGTGTGAATGAACATAAGTGCTGCGGTGAGAAACAGCAATGGTAGGATTTTAAATAGGGCGAGACGTATTGGAAAAGTGACCAGTTTTTTTTTCCTCGCTGGGATTAAAGATTTGTGCGATATATATACATGTACATTATATATATATATATATATATATATATATATATATATAATATATATATATATATATATATATATATATATATATAATGTGTGTATATATATATGCATGCATGTAAATATGTATATATAATATATATACATACATATATATGTATATTGTATATGTACATATATATATGTATGTATAAATATATATATTATATATATGTATGTATGTATATATATAAATAAATAAATATATATATATATATATATATATATATATATATATATATATATATATAAATTAACCTGTTACCTTTACCATGGAAAAATTTCAGAAATATAAATCACCATAACATACTGCCTTATTATTATTACTTGCTAAGCAACAACCATAATTGGCAAAGCAGGATGCTATAAGCCAAGAGGCTCCAACAGGGAAAATAGCCCAGTTAGGAAAGGAAACAATAAAAAGTAATCTTAAGAACAGTAACATTAAAATAAATATTTCCTATATAAACTAGAAAAACTTTAACAAAACAAGAGGTGAGGGGTTCCAACTATATCTTGGGCACTGAATGGCATCACAAGCCTCAGCAACGGGCTATACAGCCTAGTCTTGTCAAATTCAAACAAGCTACTATGCACCGAGCAAGGTGCAATGTCGCCATCCACTAACTAGTCTGAACCTCAACATAATTTATACTATAAAACCGGACACACTATTATTACCTAGCATTGAATCCCAAAATGACACCGGGATTAAATATTTTCTATTGATGACATGACCAAACCAAAATTAAGACTTTACAACAAAATACACTGTATCTGCAACATAGGTCTAGGCCTAGCTTTAGCCTAAAGCTAACCGATACCATTGCAAGCTACACAGGCCTCATGTTAAAACCAACTTGAACCACTAATAAAATAAAATATGATAATGTCCATCTTAATGGAAAACGCTATACAGTATGGGTGTCATGCCGGTTTGAAGGATATTCAAATATCAACCGCGAAAGAAAAAGTTAGACAGCTGCATTACCAGAAAGTACCGGGCCACCTACGTACAATAAATTATATTTTCTTCTACCTTATACTAAATTATAATATGAACGTAAACAAAATAGCTTACCTGTGAACATTGATCTGTCATGCAGACAAGAATTATAGAAAATGATAAGTCAGGTTATCTTATCAGTCGTCGAAAAAACGAAACAAAAAAATAGAAAAGATGGCGCCTAGTTTTGACTTTCGCACCAAACGCTTCCTAGATGACATCGAGCTTGAGCCTAATACAGCAATTCTACGCTGTAATTCACAAGTTATTCATTAACTGGAATAAGCACCGGAAATAATCACAAAATATAAAACCTAGAAAAATCGAAAGACAAGCAAAGCAATTGCGTGAGATTCATAAACATCTTGCTCGAGACCTGCTGTCAGACTGTGTTAATACGCATGCGCCGCTGAAGTTCAAGTGATGCCATGCACTCCTTATTTCCCAAAGTTGTCAAGCTTTTATAGGCTAAAGTTTCTTATTTAAGACATCTTGCAGATATTTAAGGCAACGGCTTTTTCTATAAAGTAAAATAAAAGAAAGAAATAAATACATCACCTTAACATATAACAAAGTTCTAAAAAAAAATAGTCAACACTTTCACCAAATTATTACCGTATGATAATTTCTAATTGTATGCATATAGGCCTACTTGATCCAACGCAACTAGGTCAATTTTCAAAATTGACATTGAAAAATCAAACAGGGTTAATCAATTTCCCAAATCTAATTATCAAGCATGACATACATATTTATACTTACATTTAAATGTATACACAGTACACATCCCGTATATAGTTATATAATTTATGTAGAGCTGGTGATCATGAGCTTAACACAATAAGCACGAGTGCGTGCTAAGTCAAAGGAGAGTGACCATTTTCTTTTCATGCTGGGATTAAAGATTTGTGCGATATGTATATATATATATATATATATATATATATATATATATATATATATATATATGCACAGTATATATATATATATATATATATATTTATATATACATACTGTGTATATATATATATATATATATATATATATATATATATATATATTTATTTATATATAATATATATATATATATATAAATTAACCTGTTACCTTTACCATGGAAGAGAATCTGAAAAATAAATCAGCATAACATACTGCCTTATTATTATCACTTGCTAAGCTACAACCATAATTAGCAAAGCAGAACGCTGTAAGCCTAGGGGCTCCAACAGGAAAATAGCCCAGTGAGTAAAGGAGACAAGAAAAAATTATTTTAAGAACAGTAACATTAAAATAAACATTTCCTTTATAAACTTCAAAAACTTTAACAAAACAAGAAGAGAAATTACATAAAATAGTGTGCAAAGAGTACCATCAAGCAAGAGAACTCTAAACCAAGACATTGGAAGACCATGGTACAGAGGCTATGGCACTACCCATGACTAGAGAACAATGGTTTGATTTAGGAGTTTCCTTCTTCTAGAACACCTGCTTACCATAGCTAGAGTCTCTTCTATCCTTACCAAGAGGAAAGTAGCCACTGAACACAGTGCAATAGATAACCCCTTGGATGAAGAATTGTTTTATAATCTTTGTTGTCAGGTGTATGACAGAGGAGAATCTGTAAAGAATATGCCAGACTATTCTTTGTATGTGTACGCATTAGGAAAATGAACCGTAACCAGAGAGGATCAAATGTAGTACTGTCTGACCAGTCAAAGGACCCCATAACTCTCTGGCGGTAGTATCTCGACGGGTGGCTGGTAATCATGCTTTAATAATATAAAATTTATACCAAAATATATCATGACGATTTAGCCTTATTCTTGGAAACAACATATTTCCGCATAAGTTAACATTAAATTTGTGACTAATGTATCTAGTACATAACAAAATTGCAAGTCCTTCATTTTTGCTATGTACACTTTTTCCTCAATATCTGAAAAAGCCTGCAGACGAATGTCTGGTTCCATTCAGTTTTGTAATACTGACGAACTTTTCATGACTTTACGTAAAGTTTTGCAAGACGAGATGAGCAATATAAAAGTTGACTTTCTTTTACCAGTCCTTTTCAACATCAGGAACCAAAAATCATCATCCAGACACCAAAATCATAACACAAACTATTATCAGGTAATGTCTAAAGGAATATCCTGTCATTCTGCTTCCAGTATGGTTTACCTATGGTTATCAATGGCCAATGGGGCAGACATCCAACGCTAGACAGTCATTCAACCATAAAGGGGCATGAATCATATCACTTCATTTAAGAAAGTTCTAGACTTTTCCATGACATTTATCACAATTTCTTTTCGTCAAATAATTTAATTGATCTTTTCATATCATTTATGAATATATTTTTAAAAGTTTGATTCTCTATTTTATCTGAATTACTTAGTTTACTGTAAGAATATTTTTCTGGTACTAACACATTGAAATCCTTGGCCCCACAAGATCTGCTTATTATATACAATTTTAGGTATTTAGAATATCACAGCGTACTCCGCGTTATTTACCAAATCCATATTATCGCAGCACTTATTAACTTTTAGAACGAGTTTTGTAAAACGGGATACTTTGAATATGAATTCATAAGGGCCACATAGCCACGGCCCACTCAGCAGAGACGCAACTGTGGGGATTCATGGCTGTTACACTGAAGTAAAGTTAACAACTGCCAAATTGAAACGTCAGTCATTTACCATTAAGGGACACATTCAACTAGGATTTAAAATAACCAAAAATGCATATGTAACAAACAATTTTAGGAAACAGGTATTTGGAAAACAAAGTTGAACGCCACCTATACATAAAAACTAACATGAATCAGCACGTCATCCTGACATATGTTAAATAGCATAGGTTGTATAATCTTGCTAGAAATGAAGCCGAAACTTGTAACAAAAATGGTTAGCGGGGACGGCTAACAGTTTCAGACATTGACTAACTAAACACAGTAACACATAATTCGTTGTAAAACCTATCAGATTACAATTTGGGATTAATGGCTTACCTGAGATTAATAGTCCTGGCATGTAAGAAGATATTAAACTTGACTAATCGAGTTCCATCAGTTCCCAAGAAAAAACATGGCGCCCACTTTTGACTTTCCGCGCCAAAAATGTTTAAGATGACATCGACATCGTAATGTGGTGTGGATTGTACTGCTTCGTTGAAAATCGCTGCAACATCAATATTACACGAATATACGCACAAAAAAATAATCACAAAGTATTAAAAATACTCCGAAAATCACAGAAAACGCGGAACGCAAGTGTGAGCGACTCGCAACTCATGCACGATGATCGGCCCTGATTACGCATGCGCATGAAGGAAGAGATACCATTTTCCTCTTATTTTTTAATTTCTCAACATTTAATTCAACAAATTAAGTAGCTATTACATTTCCTATACCGAATTGACTGAAATAGTACCTGGTATTACTTAATACTTGGAAAAAATACGTAGACTTGAAATCACAAATCTGAAAAACATAGGTGAACAATTTCCACGAAGAGTAACACCGTATAATCAATCACCTTAAAATGTATAATTTTCACTAGCATTTACAAGAAAACTTGGGAGAATCAAAAAGCATTAATTTCCAACTGACCAGCTTTCAAACATAATCAATCTACGGAAAGGTTTTATATTGTTACTAATATTCTCTTCAAGTATCTCACAATGTACTTCCCCGCCCACCTCTTTCCATGTTAGAGTAATCTTCTAACAACACTAAAAAGCATATTTATACCATTTTAATTCACAACGTTCTTGGTCCAGGGCATTATGTTTGAAATGAGGATGGGATATAAGTATGTGCCATCTACATCACACCAAAACCTGTTCACATGACTCAGTTTTAGTTGTAAATTATGGAAGTTCAAAGCTGAATGTCATATTTACATCAAGCACAGCATTTCACGATACAGATTTGAGCCACTTTGCAAACCTGATGGCAATTGTTTTTACAATACAGTGAAATGAAAAAAAAAATCAGAATGACACTTCCCTGGCAACATGAACTTTATATATCATTACATATAACATTTTAAGGCGAGTTCTCAAAAACTCATCGGAAATGAACTTGACACTAAATTTTCAAAAAGTGGTCACTCTCCTTTGACTTTGCACGCACT
The DNA here is from genome assembly GCF_036898095.1 of Palaemon carinicauda. Classification (NCBI taxonomy): domain Eukaryota; kingdom Metazoa; phylum Arthropoda; class Malacostraca; order Decapoda; family Palaemonidae; genus Palaemon; species Palaemon carinicauda. The sequence goes on from NC_090755.1 coordinate 4,107,672, forward strand.
CGTGCTTATTGTGTTAAGCCTATGATCACATAATCTACATATATAACTGTATGATCATTCCTTTCCTATACGTCTCGCCCCATTTAAAATCCTACCATTGCTGTTTCCCACTGCAGCACTCCTATCATTTTTCATTCACACTAAGCAAACATATACTACATGTGTACTGTATATAAATTTAATTGTAAATATAAATATGTATATCGTGTTTGAGAACTTGGTTTTCCTTGTTTGATTTTTCAATGTCAATTTTGAATTAAGCGATGTATTAATTTTATCTTGCCAGTAACGTGTTGCAAATAGTGAAATGAAAAAAAAATCAGAATGACACACTTCACTGGCAACATGAACTTTATATATCATCATTACATATAAAATTTTAAGGAGAGTTCTCAAAAACTCAGCGGAAGTGAACTTGACACTAAATTTTCAAAATTAACATTGGGAAACAAAAAAAAACATATATATATATATATATATATATATATATATTATATATATATATATATATATATATATATATACACACACATATATATATAATGAAATGTAGCTTAGCTACAACCCTAGCTAGATGCTATAAGCCCAAGGGCTCAAAACCATGTCCTTCATGTCTTAATGCTGTGTACAATTTCTCCTCATAATCAGCTTTGAAAACGCTTATCGAGGGATGTTTCCAATTTTCTAATTTATTGTCCATTTAGCAGACAGCCCTTAAGTTCTACAATACTTGAAGAGCAAGGTAAAAATTGACTCAATTTATTTTTATAGGTGCTGGCCTGCAATTGTTTAAATGGATTAAAAGTAGAATGGTGAATACTTTCAATAAACCTGATATAAAGAATTCATGACTCGATCTTTGTAATTTTAAAACATTTAAATGAATAGTAAAGGTTGCAATATAGGAATATGAGTTAATTACTCCTTTTATCTATGTAAATATATTATGATGTATATTTAATATTATAAATTGTAAGCACAGTAACTATATATTTCTTTACCAAAAACAAAAGACAAAATCATAAACCACACTATTGTCATGACAAACCGCAAACTCGTTACGATATCTTACTAAAGGAATACCTTGTCAATCTCCTTCCAAATATGATTTCCCTTTGGTTAGCAACAGCCAATGGGGCAAGCACCCTACCACCGGTTCAGGCATTCAAACATGAACAGAGCCATAACACAGCTTTAAATGATTACAGTCCTTAATGCTTATCACAATCTATTTTCCAATTTTATTTCTAATAAATATATTTGTATAAGTTTGTGATTCTCTATCATTTACCTGAATTACTTAGTTTACTTTAAAGGTTGTTTTTCAAGACCTAACCCACATGAAAACCCTTTGCCCTACACATGAAAACCCTTTGCCCTACAGGATATCATATTCAATCTTTTGAATTTAGAATATCAAGGCGTACTCTGCGGTACTTGCCAAACCCACATCATCGAAGCACTTACTACCATTAAAAGACGTTTTGTATAATGGGCTACATTGAATTTTTGTAGGCCGTATTGCCACGCCCCTTTCAACATAGAAACGCAACTGATGGAAATTGCATTATAATAAGCAATTTACCACTGCCAGACGGCCGTTCATCTATAATCAAGGACTAATTCACAAACCCTAACTTAACCTAAGCCGCCGTATGAAACACGACCCTCTTATATACCACGCCCATAAATTTCTAAATAAAAGCAGTTCTAGTCTAGATTTAATAATAAAATAACCTGACTTTAGTATTAACCTGACTAACAAAACCATTTCATACAAGAAAATATACAAAATTGAATATGCAACATAGACCTACCCTCAAATGCAGGGTATTTTGGTTAAAACAAACTTGAATAGAACTATAAATTAAAACTAGGATGAATCTGCATGTCTTCTTAACACACGCTAAATAGCACGAGTTGCATAATCTATATATATATATATATATATATATATATATATATATATATATATATATATATATATATATATATATATATATATATATATATATACATATATATAATTAGTATATATAAACGGTTACCCGAAAGCACCACTTACCGAAGTTTGTCAATGACCCCCTAAACATCAGTAATGAATATTTCCTCATAAAAACTACCAAATTGCCATTCAGAACCGATGGCTTACCTCAGCTAAATAGTCCAATCATATAGGCAGGTATAATTGAACTTGACTGTTCGGGGATATTTCAGCTCTTCGACCAAATATGGCGCCCACTTTTGACTTTCCGCGCCAAAAATCATATTGATGACAACGAGCTTGCAAGGTTCCGTGGACTGATATTCTACGTTGTAAGTCGCTGCGACACCATTCATAAACGAAAATACGCACCAGAAATTATCACAAGATATTACAAAAACTCCGAAAATCACAGAAAACGCGGAACGCGGCAAAGTGAGACTTGCACATCTTGCTCGATGATCGGCCCTGATACGCATGCGCATGCTGAAAGAGATGCCAATTGCCTCCTTTTTAAAAATCTCTATTTCCTTTCCTTGACTGAAATAACACGTTATTCCTTAATACTAGGATAATACATTGGCGGTAAAGATATTAAATTACAAAATTAATCTAAAGAACATACGTGAACAACTTTACGAATCTTAACACCGTATGATCACATTTCAATAAATACTCATCATTAGGCCGTAATTCCAGATTTCTGAAAAAACTTGAGGAATTAAATGCGTTACTTTCCATTGACCAGTTACCAAGCATAATTAATGCTACTGATAGGTTTTATTATTATTCTCTTCTCGCACCTCACACTGTATGTAATCTCCCGGCCCCACCCCACACCAACACTATTTCCACGTGAAGTGTTACACTAACACTGAAAATATTTTTCCAATTTCATCTTTAAATATTATTCCTTGCAAATACATTTGTACAGGTTTCTGATTATTTTCTTGAATTATTTTAACTTGAAGGGTTGTTCTGGAAAATATGAAAACGCCTTGCCCCTGAGAATCTGTTATCAATTGCATTATTTTGTAAATAGAATATCAAAGCGTACCCTGCGGTGCTTGCCAAACCCACATCATCGAAGACCTTGGTATAA
>NC_090755.1:4115757-4123257 GCF_036898095.1 Palaemon carinicauda
ACCCATAGCATACCTTACATAATCCCATGAACTCTCATTACCTTTCCATTGCTGCATTTAACCTCCTAATTGTCCTTTCCTCGTGTCTAAACAAGTTACTTCTGTGAACATTCTCAAAATTTAAATATCAGATGACATTACTGTACATGATACTCAATTGTCCAAGGACAGCATTCCCTTCATAAAGCATCTCATATGAATCTTATTAAAAAACCTAACCTTAATATATCTTTCTGCAATTATTTCGTTGTAGAACATAGCCCCCCAAAAAATCTTATTTATCACATTTTTCTTGATCTCTAGCTCATCCTTCTGTAATAAGGCACAGTACATAATCTTTCCATGCTCTCTTTCACTGGATTCCTCATTTCATCATCCATTTACTCAATAATTTCGTTCACTCTTCTCCCTTATTATGTATGTTGTATGCCTCTAAATACTTGTATAAATCTAAATTCTGCCATTCTTCCACCATCCATAAAATATTAATTCCCATCCTTTACCACGCATATCAATAGCAATTGTTCCATCCTACTAGTTTTTTTTACCCTCGCAACTTTGCTTGGCTTAATTCAATTCCAAATTTCACTGTTTCTGAAATTTCTAATTTAATTTCAAATTTCACTGTTTCTGAAATTTCCTTTCACTTTCATATAACCATAATATAACCTCCCTTCAACAGTTCTACACAACTTTCACAGTTATTACTATTATTATTACTTGCTAAGCTACAACCCTAGTTGGAAAAGCAGGATGTTATAAGCCCAGGGGCTCCAACAGGGAAAATAGCCCAGTGAGGAAAGGAAATAAGGAAAAATACAATATTTTAAGAACAGTAACATTGAAATAAATATTTTCTATATAAACTATAAAACTTAACAAAAGAGGAAGACAATTAAGATAGAATAAGGTGCCCGAGTGTACCCTCAAGCAAGAATACTTTACCACAAGACAGTGGAAGATCATGGTACACAGGCTATGGCACTACCCAAGACCAGAGAACAATGGTTTGATTTTGGAGTGTCCTTCTCCTAAAGTGCTGCTTACCATAGCTAAAGTCTCTCTTCTACCCTTACCAAAAGGAAAGTAGCCAGTGAACAATTACAGTGCAATAGTTAACCGCTTGGGTAAAGAAGAATTGTTTGGTAATTTCAGTGTTGTTAGGTGTGTGAGGGCAGAGAAGAATCAATAAAGAATAGGCCAGACTATTCGGTGTGTTTGTAAGCAAAGAGAAAAAGAACCGTAACCAGAGAGAAGGATTCAATGTAGTACTGTCTGGTCAGTCAAAAGACCCCATACCTCTCTAGCGATGGTAATAAGAAATTTAATACACTGCAAGGCTTTGTTCAACAAATTAAGAGAAGTTTCAGCAGCTGAAGACCAGACAGAACAATATTCGAGACAAGGCAGAATGAAAGAATTCAACATTTCTTCAGAATACATTGATAGCCTTCTCATGATTTTCTCAATAAGGCAATTTCATGGGCAACTGAAGAAACAGACCGAATATATCTTAAAAGTAAATTTGCAATTAAGAATCACAACTAAGTTGTACATAGTTGAAGAATCATTATCAATGCAACGATGTGGATGTTGAGGAGCTACTTTCCCATACCAAATTACAATCATACTGTAAGTGATAATACGGTTCAACTTCATGCCCCATAATTTGCACCAAACACTAATTCTAACTAGATCTCTATTAAGAGATTAGGCATCCCAGATCTATATCCAGGCGATGGAATTGATGCAAAGAGAGTAGTATATATCACATGCATATGCAACAAGCTTGTTTTCTATGCCAAACTACAAATCACGTGTATATAGTAGAAAAGTAATGGGCCAAGAACACTACCGTGAGGAACACCAGATATACCATTCCTATTACTCACTATGGTGCCCAACAACGAAGGACTGTGAAAGCTGATGTTTGCTGATGATTTAGTCATTATAGAAGAACCAGAACGACTTCAAGAAAGGTTTTCAGTATGGAAAGAAGCCCTACAAAAGAATTGAAGGTAAACATCGAAAAGACTAAGCTAATGGTTAGTAGTAAAGGACAAGAAATGAAAATTCAAGTGGAAGATGGCGTAGTTTGACTACTTTGGATCAACAATAAGAGAATTGCAGTAGTGAGCAAGCAGTGAGACAGCGTGACAGAAGCATGGGAAAAATGGAGGAAAGTAGCCTAACTGCACTTGTTTTAGACAAAGAAAATCCATTAAGATTCAAATTGAAGATCTATAAGACCGTTTAGAAGTCCTTACTATTATATGGGACAGAAATTTGGGAAATCAAGAGAAAAAAGGAGAGACAAGATACAAGATGAAGATGGTGAGATGGATTGCTGGAATATCCCTCCTGGAAAGCAGGAAGTCAAGATATAAGAACAATGTGTGATATATTATGTACGTCTGAGATAATGTGGTCATGTAACAATCAAGAGGGCTATGAACATGCACGTGATGGGATCCGATGGATGACTGTGGTGAAGGATATTGGTGGCATGGGACTAAGTAAAGAAGATGCAAGGAATAGAAATACATGGAGAAAGTTGACTCAAGCGGTAGACCCTGCTATACAGTGAGACTCAAATCAAAGAAATGGAAGTGATGTCAGAAATAGGGAACTATTTTTTTTTACTGTACCTTAATACCGTAAATTATGTAGAATTGAAACAATTCTAAATAAGGTTATTTAAGGCGCAACCTTCCAATTCGCCTACGCTAGTTTTCGTCACGAAATCACCGTCACTTTCCTGTTCCATATGAAGTCCAAGGCACAGAAAGGATGTGGAATTCGGAGTCACGTGATGCCCCAAATAAACTGGGTTTCCTTTTGATTTCTGGCATAATCGTTCCAAGCTGTAGGAACATCTGCCAGGAAATTATACGAGTCAGTCACATATCAAATGGTGCTTATAGTATTTTTTTTTTCTAGCAATAATTTACCTCCATGCAAGAGTACTTCATAATTACAATATAAAAAGTTTTACTTTTAACAAGTTATTTCATCTTCGTCACTTGTTTAAAAACAATAGTAAGTCACTAAATACTAGTTGAAAATCATCATAAATTTTGGCTAACATATTTCACAAAGGAAATATGAGCATGTCAGTAGAATGTGTGAAAGCAGGAAAGCGAATTTTCTGAAATTATCTAAAACATACACTGGTTAAACCGGCAACAGCAGAAGAATTTGTTTTAAAAGGAGAAAACTACAAAAATTGTTTATATGGAGGATAAATGGAAGTACTACACAAATGAAAGAGACCAAAGCAGATGGTCCAAAGGAACACGACAAAGTAATGTGGCAAAGTGTGCCTTTCAAGAATCATGGCCGGTGTTTATACCTCATAAAGATACAGGAAATATTAAGGTGCAAGTAGGTAGTATGACCAATAATCATTATCATCCTTCAAATTAATTCTCGGTGACATTGAATGACGATTATCAGTAGTAATATTAGCAAATATACAAATTGCATGCATATAACCATTCATGAGTACCACGAATAAAATCCAAAACTATATTCATCGAAAATTCAAAAATATAATAAGGAAATCGATAATTTTAAAAATAAGCTTTGTAAATTTCCAACTTCTAGGTTTTAGTGTATTGGCTTTACAAAATATCTTGGTAAAAAAATGTGTACGGTAACATCTCGCTGACCCTGACAATAACACATTGAGATTTTGGCGGGATTTTGTTCCCGCGCTCCAAGAGGCGGGGACAGACCATTTGAGCGGGAACAGAACCAACATCGCAAGAGCAAAACCGTTATAATAAATTCTTATAATTAATTTTCTCTCGTTTACTGATTACCGTATTGCATATTTTTAGGCTTACAAACTTTAGTTTTTATATTATAATAACGGGATGACATAAGCTACAAATTGTCATGTGTCTTAAAATGAAAGTACCACTATGAGCAACAGAATACTGCAACGTGACTAGTTTGCCATAGGTGTAAAAAACCCGTATCGATAAGAAAAACCAAATATAGAAAGCCCAAGATGTAAAAAGTGACCAATCAACTTTATAATATTGCTAAACCAATCAACAGGTGAATACTTTAACATAAGGACTGGTGATTAATGAACAGCATTGGAAACATGCATTCATAACTTAGATTTGTAATATTAAAATGATATCATTGTACTGTTCAAAACAATCGTGCAGGGTCACATGATGCGCAGTACTGGAACCATTCCAGCCAGGAGTGAAAATTAAAAATTATTCTACGATAAATTCTCACCGCGGAAGCTTGCCTATACCATAAACTCACACCAGTTTCCTATATATATATATATATATATATATATATATATATATATATATATATATATATATATATATATATATATATATATATATATATATATATATATATATATATATATATAATGATCCATACACCGTCCTTGTCCAAGTCCAATCATATTTGTCACTGTACAGCTGCTTCTTTCATGTAATCCTAACTCTTTTCATTTTATTGATTTTTAATTTCATCAGCCTTCATAAATATCTTCAATTGTTACTTCTGCATGCATCCTTGGCTATACACTGTCTGTCTTCACTAACCTATGCCTCCCCTATCGTACACAATCAACAACCCTTAAAATACGCATTTCATATACAAAGAGCTCATTACTGTCCCTAATTACTTCGTTACTTGCTTCTTATATTAAGAACCACAGTCAAAGGATTTCTGCAAGGATTCTGAAATTCTAAGGTCATCACATGATCCCAAGGCCTTTAAGAAAACCAAATTGCAAACTTCAGCATAGCTACTTATATATTTAGTCAAAAGACGTTCGTAGATCTAGCACAATACCTATTTTGTAGTTGGTTAAACTGTGGCGAGTCCATAAATGGTATAAACCAACTTCTACGAAAAGTTACAGAAGTTATTTGCGAGGTACGAATACTTGTTTCAAGTTATTATCCTATACTCATCGTCATCATCATCTCCCTTACGTCTATTGACGCAAAGGGCTTCACTGACTATTGTATACTATGGATAAATTAAAATAGAATGTAGTCTAAAGTTACGCAATCAATTTAGGATTTCTGTACTCTTCCATGATTTGGAAACCCAGTAGTACTGTAATTTCCAAATTCAGCCAAGTTTTTCATATTCCAAAAAAAATTAATTTAATCCCATATATTAAGCAAAGCTTGGTGAAAAACATGCAGCACTATCCTTATCAAAATAATATTAAACAAAAGGGGAAGACTGTAACAAGGTAACACGAAATCGCGACTATTACTACAATCAGCTTAGAGATTCACTAATATATTGTCTTACACTTGCGTTCTTGCATTACTGAAAGATGGTTCTCTGGGTAAGACTTTTAATAATAACAGATTCCACCATTTTAATACTATCCCATGTTGCTGATTCCCTTGATGCAATATCTTCAAACATCACGAGTGAAACGAGTTATTACAGACGTTGTAGCTCAGATTATGCAAGTCCGCCTAACAACTACTTAACAATGGAATAACATCAAAGTAGATTCACTCAACCTTCTTTCTTTCCCTTGTCTGCAAGCGATCATGTTCTGCACCGAATCATAACCAACTCACAAACTTCACAGGATTATATTTTGTGTCGTAAATAACTTTATATAACGGCCCAAGGTCAATATTTCATTCACGATGAAGACCGACTACGCAAATAGTCCAAACCGGGAAATGACATTGCCATCTCAGGAAATGTACGTGTACTGAACGGGACCTTACATCGCAATCCCACCATACATAGACAGCAACTGAATCGTTGAACCGTTGAAAATTCTAAATTTAAATGGTCCTTACCTATCAAGTTGAACCTTGAGCAATAATTTCAGAGAAAGGAGACCAAATGACATCATGATGAGTGCTCATATATAATTCCTACCGATTCATAACATACACAGCAGTTGTAGTAAGACTCGATGTTACTTGTAAATAGTGATTCGTAATTTTCGAAGTTGGCCGTGAGCCAGCGAATGTGATTAGTTTCTTTATATAACCAATAAAAGATTGTATGGGGTTGAATATTTACTGATAATCGTTAATAATCGCAACTAAAGCCGTAAACCTACGTAATATACTGTTTTATAATTTCGGAAATAAAAAAAATTGTTCTATCAGCTTGCGTACGAAGTAGATCGGGGCAAAACTATTCAGTCGACCACTATAACAAAAACTTGGTCAACACGTGAATGTTGAAAATCAAAGGAGGAATAGCCGTAGCCTCTCACATTCAAATAAGTGTCAAATACTGAGCACAGCTTACGAAACTGCATAGCAAACCACACGGAACAATAGCCATTGACCGCTTACCTGAAACCAACATGCTTTCCTTATCAGATAATCTTCTATGGATATAGTGTGGCTACCGGTACTTTTGTAGAATAATCTAATTCGTTGTACTGTCAGTTGTGTCATTACGAAATAAGGCACCACATTAACTAAACATAGGTTTCCATAAGGTAAGCCGGCTGTGACTGACCACTGTGACCAGGACTCCAGGAGACGTAGGTAGCCGCGTGTCGTGAGTGAGAATTAGGACTTGGGAGAGAGTCCGAAACGCGAGCGGCGAGAGACGAGAGTAAGCTTCGGAGGGACTCGTCACTGGTTGCCGGTTGCGGTTGGTCATGTGATATGAACATTTGAATCGTGCGTGCTGGTTGGTCAAGGTGTTGCTGCTACTTGTTTTACGTGAATTTTATGAGGAAATTAAATGATACACTCTTATTAATAAGTAACCTGCTGAATCTATTGTTTTAAAGGTTTAAAAAAGGTATCCTAAACAGTATCCTGAGGATAACAAGCATGATATTATCATCAGCATTTATGTATTCAACGTTCAAACCAAATGATCTAAGAACTAACCTCTCTCGATTGTTTTTTATCTAGTCTATAAGGTCATGTTTCTTGTCTTACAGGATTGATTTTTCTTCTATATATTGGTATCTATATTGTTGAACAACAGACTCTCTCTCTCTCTCTCTCTCTCTCTCTCTCTCTCTCTCTCTCTCTCTCTCTCTCTCTCTCTCTCTCATTTTCATCAAGTTTGGAAAGATTTTCGTCATTAATATTTTCTGTCAGATTTGTTATCGTTCACATTGCCGTAGTATTAGATAAATGAAGATAATGTTTAGCCTCTATACGATTCCATTTAAATCATTGATACTGCAACATTTCAGGATTATATATAATAATGCGTATTGATGTATTATATTTTTTATTTCTTTATCATTATCAACTAAAATTACAGCAATTAGTTTTATGAGTTCAACTCTCGTGCAGACATACTGTAAGCTTCATCTCAACCGACCACAGGCTAAAGTCGACAAGGCACCTTCAGTCTTCATACCTTATTTAAGGATCCGTTGCAAGGGATTGCGTAGAAAAAAAATAGTTAATTGTTGTTCTTATTACTTTTGATGTTATAATATACAGAAGTAATGAATGAACTAAAATAGCGAAATAATAAACGTATAAAAAT
>NC_090755.1:4128257-4133257 GCF_036898095.1 Palaemon carinicauda
TTATTCATGTCATGGAGGGCATTAGAATGATATCCGGAAGGGGCCACGTCCGTCCGTCAGAGTCTTGCAAGAGGGCGGGTCAAATTCAACATTGATAATCAGGAGAAGACGGGAATATCGGTAATTAGCAATGATTTATTATTATTATTATTATTATTATTATTATTATTATTATTATTATTATTATTATTTTTCAACATCGGTAAGATGGAGATGACGCAAATATCGATAAGTTGCATTGATGTATTATTATCATTATTATTATTATTATTATTATTATTATTATTATTAAGCAGCTTTGATTGATTATTATTATTATTATCATCATCATTATTATTATTATTATTAAGCAGCTTTGATTGATTATTATTATTATTATTATTATTATTATTATTATTATTATTACACTGCCAGACCCTCACTGGTCAGGCCTAAAGGATTTCATATTGTTAAAAATGTTGGACTGCTAGTGCGTAAAATCCTGAGCAACGAAAAGTACAAGTTTGAAGGTAATGCAGCGTAGGTCGAAGAAACACTGCAAGAATCTCTATTGCTCCCCGAAGTTATCGAGTTGGGCATACTGCAGGTAAGGACACCCACCCCACCCTACGCCTACAGGAAAACCCCACCATCCACCCTATGCCTACAGTTAGACCCCGCCACCCACCTAAGGCCTACAGGACGTGAAGCATCAAAGAAGATGATTATTCTATTAAACGAAATCTTTTATGAGAGACATAATTCCAATATTTTCATTGCTCAAAAATGAGTATTTAAACCAACGGTTATTTCATGTGTAAATAGATACGAAATTTAACACTTGACGCCAGTTAGTACAGTAGGGTCGAATTAACTCGCCAGACAGCTGGAAAGGAGTAGCGCGTAGGAGAGGGTTCCAAAATACAGTAATGAAACAGATATTATTCAAACGTTGAGTATAACTAGGAATGTGTGATATTGAAAATAATCAGAATGGATTATTCAATTAAAGAAATTAACAAACAACAGCTTGAGGGAGTTTATTTAATTTTACAATAAATAAAAAGTCGGAATTTTTTGCTTTTAATATTTCTAGTAGGTTAGTTTAATTGGTTTACGAAAAATAAACTCGATAAGTATCGCCTTATATAAGTATACTTTTACTAGATATAAACGGAATCATCAATTGAATATAAATTCAAATATAGAGTCTGATGAGATAGGTAACCAAAGGTTTAAAGGTTTAAAGGTAGCCCATGAATGGCAGAGGCAAGGAACAGTGACATTGCTCTAATAAACAGGACAATGCCCTAGAGACTGACCATATGAATCATATGATCAGCGCCCAAGCCCCCTCTCCACCCAAGCTAGGACCAAGGAGGGCCAGGTAATGGCTTTTGATGATTCATCAGATAGACCTATAGGCTCCCCCAAACACCCCCATCTTTAGCTCACAAGGATGGTGAGGTTGCAGCGGCCAAAGAAACTATCGAGTTTGAGTGGGACTCGAACCCTAGTCTGACGTTCACCAGTCAGGGACGTTACCACGTCGGCCACCATAACCCTAAAATGCCCTTATTTAGCACAGACCTGAAAAATTTAGAATAAAGGAGTCAGTCGGGAAAGAACATAAATGAAATGATAAATGTCATTGTTTCATTATAAATCTCATTGTCATTATCATTATTAAACAGAGAAGGTCCAGCATAGAAATCACATTACCATAAAGTCCGTTACCAAGTCGACCTGATTCAACATCCTCACTCTTTCTCGATTATTATTATCTCTCTCTCTCTCTCGTCAACCCTTCGCTCATCTCTTTCTCTCTCTCCTCTCGTTTCATCCTCTTCTTTGATCAAATATGCGCTCATTGTTCTTCCCAATCAGCTAAGAGAATAATAAAAATGAAGCGAGAAAGTCAAATGAGGTATTGCACGGGTCACGTGACGAATCTGACAGCCTGTCAACACCTTCCTTCCCGCCTTCGCTCATCCTGTATTCGATAGCAGTGGCTTTGGCTTATTAGTAAATTGCCCTATATTCAAAATAATTATTAATTGGTTAATTAATCAGCGAACGATAGACTTTGCATGCATAAATCCACAATACTAGAATATGAAAGGCATAACTAAATTAACATTTTTGGTCATAAGAGAAATAAACGACGTCTAAGCCATCGAAGATGAATCGGTGACGGCCTTTCCTCGTCCGGTTGGGTGTCTCCCCTCGGCGACGGCGGCCGCTTGTGTGCTTATGGTAATGAGTTGGGAGGGGAAAGATGACCCTGGGGACGATGAAATGATTCAATATAAACATATGGACAACTGTAATGGATAAAAGAGTGAATGAAATACCATTAACCTCCCCTCAATGGTAGGTGACAGGCGTTTATGAAGAGCAGAACTGGGGGCGGAGCTTTGTCCCCAAGGCAAAAGGAAGAGGGAGAGAGAGAGAGAGAGAGAGGAACACAGAGACACCGAGAGAGATATTAAGTGAAGAGACTTGTTGCCGGTAGGAGACATAAAGGAGGACCGAGGAAGCCCGAGCGGAATTAAAAAAAAAGGACATTTTGAATGGATATGCTCGAACCCCCGGAAAAGGAAGGAAAAAAATGAGGGACTACTTTTGAGAATGTCCGTTTTTCGAGAATGCTATGAAAAGATCACTGGAGTAGTTTTAGATGTAAAGAGGAGTTTTTGGAAAACGAAATATACTGCAGTGCTGAATGCTGAAAGAATAAAGAGAAAAACGCATTCTTTTTACAGACACACATTCATACATATATATATATATATATATATATATATATATATATATATATATATATATATATATAAATATATATATATATATATATATATATATACATATTTATATATATATATACAATAAATATATATATATATATATATAATATAACATAATATGATATAATATAGTATATACATGTGTGTAAATATATAATATAATATGTATATATATATATATATATATATATATATATATATATATGTGTGTGTGTGTGTGTACATTTATAAGAATATCTTTAGAAAGGCACAGGATAGTGCCTATATCATTTAGATTACAATAGCACATAATTTTCTGCACATGAATACCGGTAATCCACACACTTACTTTATATAATTTATATACATCTACAGTATATATGCATGTATATATACATATATGCATATACTGTATATACATGTATATACTGTATATATATATATATATATATATATATATATATATATATATATATATATATATATATGTATATATATGTGAGTACGTATATATAAAACAACAACAAATGCAGCCGTTTCAAGTCCACTGGAAAACAAAGGCTTCATATATGTCCTTATTCATTTCTGGGGTTTGGCCAGTTTTCATCATCACGCTGGTCACTGAGGAATACCGATGGTGGGAGACAGTCTGATAGATCACAACAAACCAAACTTATATGGGTGACCCTGATTAGTACAGATTTGTTGATCCAATACGCGCACACACACACACACACACATATATATATATATGTATATATGTATATACATATATATACATACATATAAATATATATATATATATATATATATATATATATATATATATATATATATATATATATATATATATATCTTGCCTTTCCACCTTAGAACTATTGGCTGCAGAAGATACTGTCTCTTTAAACTCAATTTCTCATGAAATATTTTCAGGATGGGGTTTGCAGATCTCATGACATTTTTTAGTTCAAACTTTTCAAAAATATATAACCAATGAATACCTAAAAATGAATAAATGAATAAATCCGAAAGCTCAAAATGAAGCAAAAATTCAAATCTATGGAAGCAAACATAAAAAAACGCCTCTTATCTCACTATAAATTCATTATGAATCCTGAAGTGATATCCATGAATAATCAAGCAAAGAAGGACATTTACATGATGAATATTCCCCTCGGATGAAGAAAACAAGAGAAGGGGAAACGAGGGAACGAAGGATGACTAACGCAGGACAAGCCGTCACCTCTGAAGACTCTCATTATCTCACTCAACGTTTGTTCCTTTAAAAGGATTTCTAATTAACACAATCTCCGCATTGCAAAAGTTCAAAGACATTATCATCATTATTAATATTATCATGAGAGTTAAGGGGATCTCGAAAGTGTCTGCATAACTTTTTTTTGTCTATGAACATATACTGTAAATCTATAGGTTTCATTGCCATCATTATTGATATTAGTAGTAGTTGCAGTAAAAGTAAGTAGTGGTAGAATTCCTGAGTCCACCTGGTGTTTAATGTAACAGTGTACTTTTATTCATTTGTTTTCAATACGAATTATTTACAATCAAATCAGTATTTCCGGCACTGTTGTAATGCCAGATTAAATCAGCCTTATAATCAATCAGTTAGTCGAGATTCGCATTCACCAAGTCAATCCACAAACTGCATTTCAGCCTGATAAAGAACTTTATCTTATTAACGCTCAACCTTAGTTTTCATCTTTCCGTATGTTAGAATAGGCAAGAGATACACCTGTATATTGGCCGCTTTTCTCGTCTTGGTCCTCTTATGTACAATTTGTTTTAAACCACTTCCAAATATTCCCTTTTTCTATTCTTCACCATTGAGTTCTAATTTTGTCTTCAGAAGCATCCTTTACTATATTTTTTGAGTTAGAAAAAAATGCAAAGCATAAGTTGGTGCTCGTAGCTAGATATATCCGTATTCTTCTCTGTAATTCATATTATCATTATTATTATCATTATTATTATTATTATTATTATTATTATTATTATTATTATTATTATTATTATTATTATTATTATTATTATTAGTTAGGCTACAACCCTGGTTGGATAAGAAGCAAGATCTTACAAGTACTCAGGCTCAAACAAGAAAAGTAGCCCAATGAGCAAATGAAACAAATATATAATCTATATATACTGTATATATGAGAAGTAATGAATAAAGCGTTAAACTAGAGGTTTCTGTCATATCTAAACTATAAAGCGAGA
>NC_090755.1:4138257-4163257 GCF_036898095.1 Palaemon carinicauda
TTCCTTCCTTCAGTCTCTTCAATGTCTACCTGTTTTTTTGTCTCGTGTACTATGAAATCTTATTTTTTTGTTAGATTTTTAATATTTGTTTTAATTTTTCTAATTTGGACCGTATTCGCTTTTGATTATATTAGGAAACCAAAATCATATTATTCTTAACCTTCCAAATGATTAGCAACCCAAGTCTACCTGTCTAATGTAAGAAGAGAGAGAGAGAGAGAGAGAGAGAGAGAGAGAGAGAGAGAGAGAGAGAGATTCCTTTCCAACAGACTTTCCATGTAAGACAAAAAATGTAAGGAGAGAGAGAGAGAGAGAGAGAGAGAGAGAGAGAGAGAGAGAGAGAGAGAGAGAGTGAGAGATTCCTTTCCAACAGACTTTCCAAGACAAAAAATGTAAGGAGAGAGAGAGAGAGAGAGAGAGAGAGAGAGAGAGAGAGAGAGAGAGAGAGAGAGAGAGAGATAGAGAGAGACTTTCCATGTAAGACGAAACTTTCTTCTAAACGTTGCTGATTTCCTTCGCTTTTATGGAACTAGTTTTATACTAAAAACTAATGCAGCGTTTAATCCCATAAAACGTCAGACCTTTAAGGAGTATCTAAGATGTTCCGACTCATTTGACAATGACAGATTAAGATGTTCTGTAAACCAGCAAATAGCCCAGCTATGTTCAGAATGTCTTCACCATACTAAGGCTCAACTCGTACTATGATTAAGAAACTGAAGATCCTTAAAAATAAGTGTTATTATTACTATTATTGTTATTATTATCATCATTATTGATATTATCATTATTATCATTATTATTATTATTTTTATTATTATTATTATTATTGTTATTATTATTATCATCATCATTATTATTATTATTATTATTATTATTAATTGTAGTAGTAGTAGTAGTAGTAGTAGTAGTAGTAGTAGTAGTCGTATTATTAGCTAAGCTAAAACCCTTGATGGAAAAGCAGGATGCTATAAGCCCAAGGGTTCCAACAGGGAAAATAGCCCAGTAAGGAAAAAAAGAAACGGAAATGAATAAACTACAGTACAAGAGAAGTAATGCACAATTAAAATAACAAATTTCAAGAACAGTTACAGGATTAAAATAGATTTTTCATAAATAAACCATAAAAAGTGACATATGTCAGGCTGTTCAACATGAGAACATTCGCATGAAGCTTTTACCATAAATATCGATGATCGCAATTTCCTTTCGTCTCCATCTGCATTGCGTCTGCCTTTTACTTTTCCTCTTTTTCCTCTTTTCCTTTTATTGTTCCCTCACATAGCTGTCCTACTTCTTGAACTTTACCTCGTTTGTACTATATCCCATCATTTATAAACGCATCTTTAAGATGAGTCCTCTTCATACATTTATTTTCTGATTTCCTTTTTCCTCACTGGACTATTTTTGCCAGTTGGAGCCCTTGCGATCATAACATTTTGCTTTTCCAACTAGGGTAGTTGTAACTTAGCTTGTAATACTACTACTGATACTACTACTACTACTACCACTACTACTACTACTACTACTAAAAGTAGTAGTAATAATAATAATAATAATAATAATAATGCAGGTGACATTTTAGTAATACAGCGTAAAGATAATTATGAAAATTCCTTCCACTAACTTTTAAGTTGATATCACATTTCACTCAAGAGGGTAACTGGCTTTATGACATCTCATTTACTGTAAGTTTGTTATACATTCTATGAAAATAAATTCGCAAAACGCTGTTATATGCATATAGTAATAAACATAAACACTATATATATATATATATATATATATATATATATATATATATATATATATATATATTAATATCAACACAACATCGTGCTCAAATAGAAACAAATTTCTACCTCTTACTTGGGATCGAACGCTAGCCCCTTCTAATGAAAGGGCAGGTCGCTTCCAACCATGCCACGAGAAGCCATTATATGCAAACACATGCACACGCACAAACTGAACCCTTCCCACAGCCTCCCACCAGTGTATGGCTATACCCTCTCCTCTAACAAAGGGACGGGGAGAGACAGAGTAGATATACATCTGGCAATGCTGCTGAGAATGATGGGAAATATATATATATATATATATATATATATATATATATATATATATATCTGTGTGTATTACATAGGAGAGAGAGAGAGAGAGAGAGAGAGAGAGAGAGAGAGAGAGAGAGAGAGAGAGAGATCTTATACGTCTTATAGGCAATTGTATAGCAGTAAGACCTTTCTATAATTCGCATTTAGTTACCCGCTTAGATCGACAAAGGCACCGTGAATTGATTAGGTCACGGTCTCCAATAACTTTATTTCTAGTAAAGAGATTACTAGCTTTTTGCCTTTCATCTTGATCTCTGGCGATGGTAGTTATCTTTCGTAAGTAGAACAACTGGTTGGTGGCAGGCCGATATTGAATCACGGACCTTTCTAACGCAAGCCTCGTACCCTAACACTGACACGCTTTGTACATTTTCTTTCAAGTTGACTCACTCTTCCTAACAAGGGTTGGGTTAGGGAAAATAACATCACACCAGTCACACGCATGTATGTAACATCTGTTACTTATCAAAAACAACAGATTAAAGCTTATGCCGGAAAATGTAACGATATCAAACATCATTTACTGGTTCTTCCTTTGCGATTCCATCGTAGTGTCAGTAACTTATTTTGTACGACAACACCTTGAAGCTCTTCCACCAGCACCTCTATCCTCCTCTGCCTTCTTCTTCTTCTCCTCCTCCTCCTCCTCCTTCACCTCCTCCTCCTCCCCCTCCTCCACCTCCTCCTTCTCCTCCTCCTCCTTTTCCTTCCTCATATTCGTCCCTCCCTCCTTCTCACTTCACAGCAGTGTAGTTGGAAGGAGAAATATTCCATTAGCTGTGATAAATGCCAAAGAAACATTATGGTAATAGTTGCGATATAAATCCCCAGATCTGCTATAAATTCTGACAGGTTGCTGGAGGTTCGCTGTAGCGAGGTCTCCAGTGGGAATAACTCCCAGTGTTGCCAACTTCTAAGGAAATTATAATTACGGGGATCCGTCAATGGCAAACGCATTAATTTCTAACTATTTCATTTCATTTTTCTGTGCACTACGGCTGCCAAATTTGCCTACATTAGAAATTATATAAACCCAAGAGAGACTAAATTTTACGACTGTTAAGGAAACGATGAAGCGTTATGTGACTGCTTGATTGTGGCAACGCTGTGTAAGCTCCGTATCGTGATATATTTGTGAATATTTTTGTGCATATTGAAGTGAACTCATATTTGGGAGGCAGCGTAGAAATCCGAGAAGAGATATCGAACTTTTAGAGATGTCTTGAATAGCTCCCAAGTTTATCTTTGGGAAATAGTGCAATGCATAATGGATGGCTGCAAGGAATTTATAATAAACTTTAAAATGTAATTTAGAAAAAAAAAAAAAAAGATTCAGGGCCGACTGAGGACGTTTCCTCAAAACCAATAACCCACTGTGGCAAGGTTGCTGTCTTATAGCTGCGAGCAGTGAATTTTGTGCATAACAGTTAGACAGCTGCCGTGGGTCGTAGTCACGGTATTCAAGGTTAGGCTGCTATTAACTCCATCCCCAAATACTTGCTGTAATATGGGAGGTGATAAAACCCCATATGAAAAGACGAGTGTATAGGGATGTATATAAATATATGGATACATAAATTTGAGTGCCGTGTTTTGGTAAAACGTATTTCTACACTACACCTTGTTGATATTTTCTTAAAAAAAAACTACTATATTAAGTGATAGAAAATATCACCAAATACGAATACAGAAACGATTTTCTCATAGCTCAGAATAAGTAGTTACCATTGTAGAATTTTGAAGATATGTATATACCCTTTATACCTCTTATAGGTAGTATGTTGGCCAGGGCACCGGCCACACATTGAGATACTACCGTTAGAGTTCTGGGGTCCTTTGAATGGCCAGGCAGTATTACATTGGATCCTCTCTCTGGTTACAGCTCATCTTGTTTTTGCCTACATATACACTTAATAGTCTGGCATATTCTTTCCACATTCTCCTCTGTCCTCATACTCTTGACAACACTGAGATTACCAAATAATACTTCTTCGCTCAAGGGGTTAACTACTGCAATGTAATTGTTCAGTGGCTACTTTCCTCTTGGTAAAGGTATAAGAGACTCTTTAGCTGTGGTAAGCAGCTCTTCTAGGAGAAGGACACTCCAAAATCAAACCATTGTTCTCTATTACACATAGTATACGAATTAATTATAATATAAATTAATTTCATCAGATTCTTGCCATGCAGGATGTACACACCACTGTGAAAATTGCCCAATCAATCTTGAACTGCTACCCATAGATATATTTTCTTTAGTTTAATATTAATTTTTAATTTTATGTTAAAGTTGTTTATAAGAAATATGCTTAATGATTTTAATTGTGATATATGCTAAGGAACTATTATAAATCCTGTAATTTCGTGGCCTACGTTGTCAATAAAATAATGTAAATATCCCGATATGTATAATAGAGTCATGTTAATATGTAATTATGTTTATTGTAATTTTTAATGTATAATTTGTGGTCAATAAAAATCTATCGATCTATCTGTCTATCTATCTATCTATCTATCTCGGGTAGTGCCATAGCATCTGCACCATGGTCTTCCTCTTAGGTTAGATTTCTCTTGCTTGATGGTACACTCGGGCACGCTGTTCTATCTTCTCTCTCTTCCTATTTTTTTTTTAAGTTTTTATAGTTTATATATGAAAGATCCAGTTTAATGTTGTTACTGTTCTTAGAATATTTTATTTGATTGTTTATTACTTCTCTTGTAGTTTATTTCCTGGTTTCCTTTCCTCACTGGGCTATTTTTCCCTGTTGGAGCCTTGGGATTATAGCATCTTTGTTTTCCAACTAGGGTTACACTATAGCTTAGCTTGAAATAATAATAATAATAATAATAATAATAATAATAATAATAATAATAATATATCAGTCCGTCACATATTTGCTTCCCTCTTTGGTGCCAGGTTCTCGGATTAAGTAAACCATCTTTTGAATTTGATTTGATAAGGTATTTCTATTCATAAAAGGCCTAAAGGTTTAAATGCCACTCATGAATTGCAGAGGCAAGGCCTAGAGACAGTGCCCTTGTTAGCAGGACAATGCCCTACAGACTGACCATATTTACATATGATCAGCGCTTAAGGTCACCCCACCTCTCTCCACCCAAGCTAGGACAAGAGAGAACCAGGCAATGGCTGCTGATGATTAAGCAGGTAGACCTATAGGCTCCCCCAAAACCCCATCCTTTTGAGCTAAGGATGGTGAGGTTGCAGACACTACAAGGAACTATTGACCTTGAGCATTACTTGAACTTCGGTTGGCAGATAGCAAAGTAATTAGTGTTAATTAAGTTTAGATTTTGTGTTTATTTTCCTTTTTTGTAGACAGGTATATTTCGTCCTGTCTCAAAGAAGTAATACTGTACTTCTAACACAGTTTTTACAAGAAGCTAACCTGATCATATGAATTTCGGCCTTAATAGTGATATAGCGATTCAGTCTCCAGGTAGATCTGGCGAAAATTAACAGTGAGAGATCAGTGTAGTTTTTCAAAGCAGTGGGAGTTTTAGAACCTTGAAAAAAAAGTTTTCCAGTAAATTGTTATATGTAAGCATAGAAGGCAAAATACAACTGAGGCGTTGAGAATATGTTCGCATAATCATTAAATCGTATGAAGCACTAATATACTAATACTGTGATAAAAAAAAAAAAAGTACTGCAATAAAACAGATCAAGGTACCTTCATTCTACTATATGAAGGCCAGTGGTGAGAGAGTCTAGCCCAGGGCTTAACGATAGCATATGGAGTTTATCATCCGTAAGTCATCAATACTATAAATAAAAAGAATAGACATGTATGCGCATTAGTCACTTATTATACATATTTTCAATTATTTTCTACACCCCATCTTCTTCATCTTCCAGCATATGGTGGATGTTCATTGTAAGAAAAAAGGTTTTTTTCCTTTATAAAGTCTAATTTCTATGAGAAACAAACTTGATATCTTAGCTCAACTTTAGTAAACTTTTGTTTTGCTTCTTAAAAAAAATACATTTGCCCCGAAAATTAATATTTCACGGTCACATCCCTTTCCCCTACTGACTTTCCTTAGAAAAAAAGAAGAATAAGTAGTCCCAATAACCCGGTGGGGGGTGGGGGGTGGGAGTCCCTAATGAGGGTCTACCCTGAGGGGGATGGGACTCTGTTGATGTTGGCCTCTTCCACCCTAACCCCCTTTCCCCACCCTGCCCCATTTCCTCACCAATATTGACAGTCATAAGTCTTTGTAGAAGTTTTCTTTCCGAAGTTGAGCTCCGAAACGCCTTTCAAGACGTCCATATTTTTGTGAATATTAACAACTTTTCCATTAATGCTCCTCCGCTCAGATGTTTCAAAAAGTTCTCTCAAGGGTGTTTATGAATATTTCTTGTCGCGATGGATGTGTCACGCTTCTGCTCAAGATGCCTTCTGACAGTGACGAGCTTCTTCCCTTTTTTCTTTTTTTTTCCATTGTCTGAGCTGAGAAGAATCTATGAATAAGTAATGCTCTCATGCATCATTTTTGAGATTATTTACATATGCAGCCAAGCAAGATGCTGCCTCGGGGATGTATTTCAAGTTCTGAAGTCTACCGTTCAAAGTTACTTTGTCACATGTTCGTTTACATAATCTTCTGAATAAGGAATTTTTTTAATACACACACACTCTCATATATATATGTATATATATACATATATATATATATATATATATACTGTATATATATATACATATATATATATATATACTGTATATATATATATATATATATATATATATATATATATATATATATATATATATATATAATCTCTTTCTGAGTGGGATACCTTAACGTGGTGAAAGGATTTGTGTATTGCCATGATCAGCAAAGCTAAAGTACTAATCAGGGCCACCCATACTAGGTTGGTTTGCTGTGAGCGATCATACTAAAGTCTCCCATCATCACCAATCCGGAGTGATCAGCGCAGTGATGAAAATGACCAAACCCCAGATGTTACTAAGGACAAGTCTGAGACATTTGTCCTGCAATGAGCTAGAAATAGCTGCATTTGTTGTTGCTTATATATATACATATATATATATGTATATATATATATGTATATATATATATATATATATATATATATATATATATATATATATATTCTTACAAGGCCAGTCTACATGAAAGTAGAATATTCAAGAGACGTATAGCCAGCTCGTAAGGTGAGTTCCACTCGTGTAGGATTACGTAATGTTTGTAAATTACATAAGACTTCCGTCATTCATTTAGTTATATTTTCATTTAGTTCCGTATATGAAAATTTATGTTATTTAAAGAATTAAATTTCCATTAAATGTAGTTTTGTTATAAAGTCTTGTGTAACCTTAATAAAAGTTATGCTGTATGACACACATGCTAGGGATTGCGTCATGTTTCCACGTGGTTGGAAGAGATATGAAGGCTCTAGACTACAGTTTAATTTTTTTTTTAATGTTACCAGAGGAGGTGGGCAGATTTAGCTGAGAGAGTTACCTCACAAGCGTGACGATAGTACCCTACTTCCATTATACCAAGCTGGCAACCTTACGCCGCTAGAGCCATGCACCCACGCTACGAGAAGGATTTACCAGAAGTTTCTAGAGTAAAGTAAGTTAATATATAAGGACCTAGTAATGCATAGGAGACAGAGAGATCCAGCCTGACTCTCCACAAGATCTGTGCTTCTGCCAGTCCTCTCCATCATCTATCCAGCTACTACATAATTCCTCTCGAGCGTGAATAGTGTTTTCCTCTCAAACATGAATTGTGATTTCCCTCCAACGTATATCGTGTTTAGTGTTGTTCAGACGTTGGTGATATTATTGGGTGATTAATTAAAAGGGAAGGGCATTAATGTAAGTACATTTTATATGATAATTTCTGTGTGACTGGCCCTGTGTAATTTGGGTATAAAGTGAAGCATATTTATTTTGCTTAACAGTTCGGTAACCTTGTGTGAGCCAAAAGACATAAGAGTCACAGTTAAGTATATATAAGTGTAAATTTGATTTATTCTCTATAGTGTTAAAGTGTCAATTTTTTTCATTAATCGTCAGAATTTGATATTTTCATAAATTAATTTCTAGTGATACAAGGGAATGTATAATTTTTTTTTTAATGTCTCTTTTTATCTTAGTCTAAGGTTTAGTTTTGATTTAATATTTCAAGTGATTTAATTTTAGTGTTACTATTGAATTGCTAATTTTTTATACAATATATTCATTTTTGTAAAGTGTGTATTATTTCAATCATCAATAATGATTTCAGAGCTTTGCTCGTATCCCTTGACTAAGAACTAAAGTAAGAAGTTGATATAAGAATAGTTCCCGTTAAAGGTAAAGTAATCACCCAGTTTTTGTCTTGAGTGTAACGTAAAGAGACCTTTAGATATTCAGTGTTCATATATATCATTGTGTGGGAGTTGCGTATTATTCTCACAGATCGGAGGTATTACTCTTGTGTATCAAATTATGTAATATAAAGCAGGTGAGTTTTATATATATATATATATATATATATATATATATATATATATATATATATATATACATATACATATACACACACACACACACACACATATATATATATATATATATATATATATATATATATATATATATATATATATTCGAGTTATGTAGTTTTGGATTATTCTTTATTGACGTTTCTCCCTTATAAATCTATTTAACACCATTTTAGTTTTATTTATACAATCTCCGTGAATATGTTTTGCCCTTTAGACCTGAGAGAATTTACGATATAAGGATATCTGTCCCACTGATCATTGGAATTAAACAGAGAGAGAGAGAGAGAGAGAGAGAGAGAGAGAGAGAGAGAGAGAGAGAGAGAGAGAGAGAGAGAGAGAGAGAGAGAGAGAGAGAGAGGAAATCATAATAACCTTGTCAATTGTCTTCTTGTGATGGCCTTTAAAGCTCTGTAATCCGTCTCATCTACTTTTAACCCCCGGATTCATTTCAGATGTCCTCTCCCCTCAACTCCTACCGAACGCAACCCATTCCATTCGAGTTTTGCTCTTATGTTGCATTAATATTGCAAGGATGTCTTACTATGGAATGCTGCACTTGAAATCATCTTAAAATATTCACTGCGCCCCTCTCTCTCTCTCTCTCTCTCTCTCTCTCTCTCTCTCTCTCTCTCTCTCTCTCTCTCTCTCTCTCTCTCTCGCTTCACATCTTTTGAATCTTTATTTGTATGTTATATATAGTTCTTTTTTTCTACCTCTTTCTTGGTAATATCTCCCTCCATGAGAATTGACATACTTTCATATATTTCTATTAAAGAGAATATTCGCTGACAATCAGTCATTCTTCCCCGCTCCCTCCCTACCAATCTTTTTTTAACATTTTGACATCATAACCACACCTGTGATTGACAGCCTGGTTGAGCCCTGTCAAGGAAGCATTAAGGTAGCATCGGCTGCTCAATTATAGATCCAGCTCTCGACAGATCTCGGGGAGCTTAAAAATAACATGCGTCATATGAAGGATTCTTTTCAATATTTAAATTTCTTAAGAAAAGAAACAAAATTGACATCTTGGAAATTCCTTCTTTTTACGTTTCTTAACATTAAAGTATAGACCGACATTCGCATTAAAGAGCCAGCATTTTTTTCCCAATGAATTATTCATTTCTTTTATTCTATTAACAATTACAAGTATGTTGATTCTGCTGTGTTTCCTTTATACATAAGTACGGCAACTAGATGATGACTGATAGTTTGGCTTGACATTGTCGATAGCCAGATGAAATCCAAGTTTTTGGCCTGGTATGAAGGTCAGTTCAATGGCTAATTTTATCTCTATCATTATTTTGTTGTTATATTATCTCTTTTTATGTCAATGTCAACCTTATTGACAAAAAGCGTTGAATATATACATGCAATTGTCACTCCGGGGTCACCAATTTGTGCGAGGTGGTTGTTAGATGCTAACAGAGAGGCGAGGTGAATGCAAGTGAAGTTAATTCAACAGATAACGAGCTTATATAGAGGCAGTTGAGAGCAAGAATGTCACAAAGATTCAAACAGATTCCATCCGTTGAGATACTACCGCTATAGAGAGTTATTGACCCAATAACTCTCTATAGGCCGGACAGTACTATATTGGATCCCTCTCACTGGTTATAGCTCATTTATTCCTTTGCCTACACAAACACCGAATCGTCTGGCCTATTCTATACACATTCTCCTCTGTTCTCATACAACTATCCACTGAGATGACCAAACAATTCTTCTCTCTCAAAGGGTAAACTTCTGCACTGTAATAGTTCAGTAGCTACTTTCCTCTTGGTAAGCGTAGAAGGTCTAGACCCTTTAGCTATGGTAAGCACCTCTTCTAAAAGAAGGACACTCCAAAATTAAACCAACATTTGCAGACACATTGGTCCAGCCTTTCCCTTGTGTAGTTTGTCACTCTTACAGAAGAATGAACCTATTGTGATAACCTATAGGAAACGTCCCCGCCTTACAATCTTCTGGATGGGGTTTCAAGATTCACTCAACCTCGATAGTTTCTTGCAGTGTCTGCAACCTCACCATCCTTGTGACCTAGGGATGGAGTGGGGCCGGTGCTTGGAGTGCCTATGGGTCTAACTGCTGAGTCATCAGCAGCTACTGCCTGGCCCTCCCTGGTCCTAGCTTGATCATATGTATTTATGGTTACTCTTCAGGAACCCTTGTCTCTGCCATTCATGAGTGACCTTTAAACCTTTAATACAAACTTTCCTCAAGAGGAAAAGGTATAGCGGGAAAAATTGTATATATATATATATATATATATATATATATATATATATATATACAGTATATATATGTGTGTGTATGTGTGTGTGCGTTTGCGTGTGTGTGTATGTGTGTGTGCGTTTGCATGTATGTGTATGTGTGTGTGCGTTTGCTTGTGTGTGTATGTGTGTATGCGTTTGCGTGTGTGTGTCTGTGTTGATGTGGATATTAGCACGACATCTGAAATGACGTGGCAAAATCACCCATAATTCTCCTCCCTACCGACAATCTACTGATTACTAGGTGCACTCTTCACTGCTCAGGTCAATATAAACATCGTAAATATTTTTTCTCTCTATGGAATCGAACAAGGAAGCTCTTGCTTATGAAGAGAGTTTCTTCCCTATATATCTTCCTACGTTTCTTGGGATATGCTAAATGAGACGGGCTAGGGTCTCCTACTCCTACTCCCTTTCACACGCCCACCACCCCCCAGTTTCTTCCTTGCCTCGATCAGCGGCAATAAACACCATCTCAAATGAAAAGCTACAACAATAAATCCACTGAACGTGTTTCTGTGAAGCCATAAAAGTTGTCGTCAAGTTTAATGTATTTGTTTTCAAGTGATGGCTATTGTCGAGTAAGGCACATTCACAGCGATATCAGGGCGTCTTCCCTCATTCCTTTCTCCTGTTCCTCCTTCCCCTACAACTCCTCTATCCCTCTCCTTCTTTTATGGTGTTGGATTATTATTTGGAGTTTCGAATTCCTCAGTCATAGAACCTTTTAGCGGTCTTTACATAATGTTCTCTCTCTCTCTCTCTCTCTCTCTCTCTCTCTCTCTCTCTCTCTCTCTTGATTCAATGCAATTATCTGCCGTAGGCCTGGTAATTTGATATCAACACGTGTCTTGATAATTAATTTTAAATGTATGCCATTTACATACACAAACACACACACACACACACGCATATATATATATATATATATATATATATATATATATATATATATACATACATATATATATATATATATATATATATATATATATATCACATACACTATATACGAGTGGTAAAGGGAGATGGTTTGGGCATGCTTTTCGCACTCCCCAAGAGAGACTAGTTCACCAAACATTCAGCTGAGCTCCACAAGGCGCTAGAAGAGTTGGAAGACCCAGACCTACATGGCTGAGGACTATGAACTGAGGACTATGAAGTAGGAGATGATGAATGGTGAAGTATAGAGACGACTGGCGAAATATAACCGAGGCCCTTTGCGTCAATAGGCGTGAGAGGAGATGATGATGATGATATATATATATATATATGTGTAAAAACTTGAAAATAAGTTTCATACACATTTCTGTGTTTGGAAATATTCATATTCTAAAATCTGCGTAGGGATGAATGCATGTTTAGAAAATCTGAGTGCACGCATTAGAAAATTTTAAATTTTAAGCCGACACCAGAACACGCTCTTTAGATCACGTAGATATTTTATGCTGCCTTGGCATTCTTAAGTATCTTATTGAAAATATAGTTTATTTTCAATTTTGTTGCATATTTTTGCATTAAAAGGATTATAATTTGCCTCTTGATAAACGGTGGTACGAATACTTCCCATAAAGTAAAGTATCACATTATTTAGCTTTCGAAGAGACCATCTCTCTCTCTCTCTCTCTCTCTCTCTCTCTCTCTCTCTCTCTCTCTCTCTCTCACTTTAGTGTTACAAATACCATAACAATTTCTTTCTTAACTGTTACTGTAGCAATTATATCCTATTTAAATGAAAACAAAATGTTATGGCCACAATATCTTTTTCATTATCGTCGGTAATTTCTCAACCAGAATTCAAGTGATAAAATTAATACTAAATTAAGATTAAAATAATATATTTACGAACGTACAAACACACACACGAATGAACCCAATAATCGGCAGAGAACTTCACCGCAACGCCGACTGAGTCTCCTTGGCTCTGCGGGTATCACCCCACTCTCCCTTCCTTGATTTTCAGTTCTTGTGTTGCTGTGATGCGAAAAGGTAGTGACGTTGCTCTCCAATTAATTTTTAGAAAATAAGATCTTCTAATATTTCAGAATGAGTACGAAAGCGTGAGTATTTACGCTTTATTATATCAATATTCCATTAAGTGTGACTGGTTAATTAGATAAATGTGGTGTTTAAATTGTCGGTGAACCTGTTTTGGATTTATGATCGTTGGAAAGTAGGAAGCCTTGAATGATGTACCCTTTTAGTCAACTTTAAGCTATGCTTTTCATTTGATTGTTGTTATAGTGCCACGTACCGAAGTCGTTTGGATTTTGAAAAATATTTGGTGTACTGTATTCGTATTAATTGTCTGATGATATCGTTGTTTTAAGACTTCATAGTAAAGGTTAATGATTTTGGCCAGTGTGAGCTACTTTGCTTTTGACGTATACTCCCTGGGTTGGTGAAATCAACCACCTTTAAAAGTTTATGGATGCAGGCTTCAGGTTACTAAAGAAGTAGGATTAATCCTAACTCTGCCTCAGACAGCCTACTTGGTTGACTGCAGATTTGTCTTACCATCTCCTGTTTAGCAGACTGTAAACATAATCGTTGAAAGAATATTGTTTGCACGCTATCATAGAACCAGAAAAGGGTGTTCCTAGAATTCACAACATTCCGTAATTAACAATAACATGGTTCCTTAGTTCATTGAATAGGGTACTTTTTTGTCCACACAATGCTTCATTAACCCAGAACACCCTACTTATATCTAACAGCATTGAAGCCCCAGTTATTAACTTAGATATTTTGTTCGAGCGGTAGAACCTAAACAAGGATAGTTATAAGATACGATACTTTATTTCCTATCAACATAAAATAACTAATGTAAATATTAAACGCTACATCGTCCGCATAAACGAAGATACATAAATTCATATCCTTGTGACGTTCTTCTTGCTGAATGACTGTCTGCTGCAAAACTTAGTTACCTCTTAAAACAATTTTAAATAACTGTTTTCCCTTGGCATCAAGACCTGGCCAACATTTGCAATTCCAGACTTATTTCATAGTCTGGAAAAAACTCTCGCCAAGGAAACTCACAGTAATGAGACATAGTTTAAGGGTCCTCGTCTAACTGGAGTTTAGATGCACCTGACTTCAAGTAGGGACGCACCCAAGCTGCATGGGTTGGTAGGATATTTTCCTAGTGGTTAGGTTATGGTAGATCAGTAAAGGCCGTATCCCACAGAACTATGGATGAAATGTGAATGAGCCGAGGATGCCAATTTTGCTGGTTTCCAGCCATCCGCAAGCATTCGCAGCAAAAATGCACATTTCGCAATACTGTGCGAATATTAGCGGTATACATGACATGTATTGAGAATGTGTGGCTGATGTGTTACGAACAAAAACAGGAGGCATTGCAGAAGCAGTCAGGGGATTAAAAAACTTATTTGTTGTCTGCATTTTCAGTGAATATTATCTTGGGTATTTCTAAAATGGTCTTGATTAGACTCTATGTCCGAACAAATAAGGGTTGGCATGACGATATCAGATTGAGGATAATAGTTTAGTGATGGACATTGGGATAGAAGTGTTTGCAGAATGCAATAAAGACTTCTGAGGGAAGTTGGTCTGCAGGGTAGTGGAAGCTGATCTAGTATACTAAATTTTAAGGCTTTAAAATCTTACACCACATACAGAATTAGCCTGTTAATTTTCTTCAGAAAAAAATATACTACTGTTGTGCAGTGCAAAGCCTTATACTAATAATAATTAAAATTTATATATGTGTACTGAAAACCTATAGCCCCTGGTTTAAAGTCCAGTTGATAGTAAATATTGAAGCTAGTGATAACAAATGCTAAGTTTGGTAATAGTCTTAAGACAAACTTTAGCATAAGCTTTCAAGTATATGCACATTAAGTAAAGGTTTGGGAAAAATTCTAAATAGATTTCAAACCGAAGGTTATTGGATCTATTTAGGTCATCCTCTTTTGAATTATTCAAAATTTGGATGTTTGATAAATACGCATACTAGGTATCATTTTGAATGATAATTAGAAGCATTGTCATGAAGGTTTTTAAGGGTAGATGCAGAGTGCTCAAGTCCAGTAATGTCTAGTGTTGATGCTGGCTGTTTAGTCATAGAAATTTAGATCATTTACCAGTACCACTGAAAGTGCAGTATATCTAAAAGTGCAATCATCTTGTATGTGTCAACTCAAGATTGTTCACTATGAGGATATTATTTTTCTTTAACCCAGTGTTTTTTGTATCATTATTGATTATCATTATTTAAAGGTTGGTACACTCAGTTCTATCATAGGAAAATGTCGAAGCAACGAAAACCAGGAAATTTATAGTTGATAATTTCTAAGAATTTGTGGAAATGGTAGAATATGGTTCTGGTGTAGGCAGATTTAGACTTGAAGCGTTTTTTAAGAATTGTCTGTATAACTTTTAGGGTTGGTAGTCTGTGGCATTCTTTAGCTAGGATGGGTCTGCCAGTTCTAATTTTTTTTTTCGTTAATTTTGTACATTTTAAAACATTCCAAAGTTTTGCATTCTAGCGAGTTGTCAGATTCTTTTTAAGCAAGCTGTTTGGGATTCCATGTGTTAAATATTACTTTAGTTTTCACGGTCATTCTCTGTCTCTTAACAATACAGAAGCTGCTTTCTTTAAAAACTTGATTTTTTAGGAATATGCAGATTTATCTGAAGGGATATTTGATTTAAGCTAATGGAGGAAAACAAATTTGTTGACCCCGCCTGGTCCCCTCTCTCCCTACTACCAATACCATAGTCAAAAACTTGTAATTACTGGTTCTTTTAATACCATATAATTGGTGGTCTTTCCCTTTTCCACTTACTAGAAAGGTAGCATTATAAGAGCTGTCATTTTATTTTTATGCATTAGATTTTATTTTATACACATATAGACTTTTCGTCACAATACCACACAGTAGATTGTAAAAATCAATTTTTAGGTACGTATAGTTCATCTAGGAGACTTTGGTGTAATCTTATGTTCTTTTGTTGTTAATAAATTTTCAGGTATATTTCAATTATAACCTCGGCAATACGAATTTATAAATCTATGAACTGGGCATTTTTTCAAATATAACCTAATGAACTCTATTTCCAGGTACATTATCTACATCTTGGCTATCCAGTTATTGTTAGTATTTTGTGAGTCTGACGAAGAAACAACTGAAAGAGTACTTTGGTCACCTGGACGCTTTGTTCAGGTAATGAAGTTTAAAACTTGTTCATTTTTGGCTATTATCCCGTATAATATCATTTATCTTAGTAACTAAACAAATGAAGGAATGTTGTTAGTTTTGCTTCTAAGTATTTAGTATTCTAAAAATACTTTACAGGTGACTGTGGCCATGCTAGAAAGTGCTTTGCTAATGTTCGTGCTCTTGTTCCCGAGCGTGATGGACCCAATTGTGAAATTCGTCAGCTATGCTGTAAGTTGTAAGTTTTGATTAATGTTTGCTTAGTAAAATTTTTTTGCTTTTGATAACTTTGTATTTGGTGTCCTACAGTTAAGATTTTAGAACAGAGGAGGATATAATTTGAGTCATTTTGACTTAGAAAGACACGATCAATTACAAAGTGTACTGAATATGAATGATTAACAGCACCAAGTGCAAGGTTAGGTCTTTCAACTAAAAGAGGAGGGGGAAAATAGCTGATGCAATGCGGTGTGTATTTTCACCAAGGAACTTTTGGAAGGATGTTCAAGCACACTTACGATCCTAGATTTATTATAGAGTATTTGCTTAATGGTTGGACATGTCTCAAAATTACTAACCCGATGGTATCTATGTGGTTGATAGTCCTGAATCATCAAAATTTGCTATTCCTGAATTATCAAAATAAAATTTTTGGTTTATTTGCATGTTTTCCTAGGCCAAAGGTAGAGCAGTTTTCCAAGTAGCTTTCCTTCTTCAAGTGTTTTTGAGTAGAGAGTTATAACCAAGTCCCATTGAGTTAACAATGAGTGTAAAACTAGAGAAAATGTGAATGAAATTTAGTTTTTTTTCTTTTATAATCATGTAATGGTGTTTGAATGTAGAAAAAAAGTATTTGCAAGTAATGGGATTCAGTCGCATTATAATTTTACTATGCCACAGATAAAAACGCTTAAGGAATACACTATAGTGGTGATAAAATTAGCTATATAGCCCTTTTTCAGTAGACCTTGCTATTATTTTAAGAGCTGTAAACCTATGAAATCTTCAGTTGTAATTTCCCTTTAGATTTCAAATGCAATATTATTACCAGGATATTACAAATTACTTAATCATACTGAACTTTGCTCTTAATAAAAATGTGTAAAAGAAAGAAAAAAAAAATATTCTTAAGACCCAGATCTAAGACTCCAAAGGTATTACGTAGTCTAGACTTCATGTTCAGCTTGCATGCTTGCTTCACCAAATGTATTCATAAATCACATTCATGAATGTAGGTTCACATTCCGTAATTTTCATTCCAAACGTTGCATTATTATTATTATTATTATTATTATTATTATTATTATTATTATTACAAGCTAAACAGGATGCTATAAGCGCAAGGGTTACAACAAGGATAAATAGCCCAGTGAGGAGAGGAAATAAGAATATAAATGAATTACAACAAAAATGATTAGCAATTAAAATACATTTTAACAGTAACATCCATTAAATCAATTTTTCCATATACAAACTACAAAATTAATAAAAACAAGAGGAGGAGAAAGATAGGATAGTGTGCCCGTGTATCCTCAAGCAAGAGAATTCTACCCCCAAGCCTGTGGAAAACCATGGTACAGAGGTTATGGTACTACCAAAGACGAGACCAATGGTTTGATTTTGGAGTGTCGTCGTTCTGGAAGAGCTGCTTACCATGGCTAGTCTTTTCTACCCTTAATAAGAGAAAGTACCCACTGAACAAGTACAGTGAAGTAGTGAACCCCCTTGAGCGAAGAATTGTTTGGTAATCTTGGTTTTGTCAGGTGTATGATGACAGTAGAGGATATAGATAGAATAGGCCAAACGATTCGGTGTATGTGTAGGCAAAGAAAAAATATCTGTAACCAGAGGAGGAGGATCCAATATGGTACTGTCTGGCCAGTCAAAGGGCCCCCCAAAAACACTATTGTAGTATGTAAACAGGTGGTTGGTACATCTGATGAAAAGTAGTATAGCACATGTTAAAAACTGCAACAATCCAGAAACTGATAGTTGAATACTAAAATCTATTTACTTAGGCTACATACAAATTGTTACCACTGATGGTACACCTGGAGGCTAAGAGAAGTTTCAGAATAAGATGATGGAGAACCTGTTCAGTAGTGTTTTTGAGAAAAAAATCTTTCCTAGAACCAGAATTCTGCATTTGAACACTATGCCACGTGTCTGTAATAACCATCTCATGGCATATAGTTTATAGTTTTCTTGACAACTGGTTGTATTTGAGTACTTCAGGACTTAACAATAGGCAGAAATAGGAACCTAGTGAAATTGCAAAATTGTGAGGTGCCTAATCCTAATAAAATTTTTCATTGGGTAATAGTGGATTTTGACGATGCATCTCTTGCATTTGAGACTAACACATTTGAATAATTTTCCTCAAGAAACTAAGTTTGCAAAAAATCTCAATTCTTAATTGTTTAAATATTTTGATCACCCCCATCGAAAGGAAACAAAGTACCATAGACACTATGTTGAATAGTCTTCATTTCCCAGGATATTTTATAGTATTTTCTCTAGTGCATTTCAGCGTTGGCCTCTGTACCTTTCTGTCTTGTTACCTAATATCCGTAAATCATAGCTTACAATGGCTCCTTAGCCCAACAAACTTAGAATAAAAGTGTTCCTGTTGCAGATTGGTGCCTCAGGATCACGTCGTAGGAGAGCTGTACGAGATGCCATCACTGAACATGCATCTGATCTTCATGATCTCTTCCTGGATGCCCTAGATAAGTTTGAAGAATTGGATGCAGCTCTTTCCTTAGAGTTGTATTGATGATTTGAGACCACCGCCTTTTTAATCTAGTCAGAAATTTTCAGCAGTGCAGCTGTAAACACCTGAATTACCTTGTAACTAATAGCCCGGTTTGTCAGCGCTGATCCTGCAGTATAGCATATATATACCTGTACAGAAACAAATATTTAATTTTTTTCTTGGAAATTTCATTCTCCATATTTGTAAAATTAAGTGTGCGTTAAGTGTGACGCACCAAACCTAACTACTGAACCTGTAACTTGTAGGCATACAATTTAGGTAAAATCTGTTTGTTGGTAGTTTTTCATGAATATGGGCCTTTGGAAAAAGAAAGTTAAAAATAAGTAACCGTAAAGAATGAAGTCAATTAAGCTTGAAACTTATCCTAAACAAACTTTAGATGATACAATAGTTGGTCCTTTTGACTTTAGCGTAAAAACAGATGAAATGTAATAATATAAGGTTTCAAGAAAAAAAATGTTAGTGGTAGAATGTAAGACATTGCGACTAGTTTATTTCTAAGCAATATTCTTCTTTCTATTTGGGAGTCTAATGATTTACTTTTATGGTTAAGCATAGTATTGCAGTCATATCTTTAGTAGCAAATGAATCCCTCCAATGGTTTCCGTTTTACAATGTATTTATCAAGTCTCGGAACGACTGTTTCACGAACAGGAAGTTTAGGGGGAAGGCCATATTAAAGAGGATTTTGAAGCGTTTTAAGGTACTTTTTCATTTCTCATGTGTAAGTTAGGATGGGGGGGGGGGTTGATGTGAAATGTAGGTCTAAGATTTTGCATTGTTCTGGCGGTAGTAAAGAAACAAAACATTCTGAATCATGATTAAGAATGATTTTGTACAATAAATCCCAAACATGGGTAGGTATCATTCTTACCCCAGAAGATATATTCTTTTCTTGAAAGAACAGTGTGTGCAAATTACAGTGATATAAGAATGGTAAAGTTTTTCCCCAGCAAAGTAGTTGAAGTTGTTGTTGATGCCATGGCATTTTTGAAAAAGTTCTCCATTAAATCTGAGATTCTTTTTTTCAAGTTCCTCTCTTCCTTAAAAAATAAGCTCAAATCTGTTACCATGCTGGGCATAGTAGAGGGCGATGTAGCTTTCTGATGTAGTGTTTAATGACAAGAAGTTACCAACACTATTTTACTACCGGAGTCGCACAGGTTAAATGTTGATTAAAACCATATTTATTTATGATAATTTATGCACTTTCGTCTAAATTTGTGCACTAGCAGACGAGGCATGTAAAATCATAAGACAGCACACACGAGCTGCAGTAGTTGAAAAATTGAAGCCTCAGCAAGATTATTCACAGGAAATAATGCACTTGATAGCCCCGTCTGCCCCATCTCTGAAAGTTTCAAAGGCTTTGTTGTATTCATCGAATCTGAACCGGTGTGTGACCAAAGGCTTCACGTCGATTAAACCATTTGATATCATGTCGATAGCTGTGGGGTAGCTGGAAGGAAAATAAAATGATTATAGTGTTGCAAAATATCCAGAAATTTGCCAGTAATATAAGTTTACGTTCATATTAATAAATATAGAATATTTAGGTATCGATATTAGAACAAAAGCTGGCGACTAGTTCACTAGACTGGCTTCATGAAGTAAACTGTCGGGTGATAACATCTCGCATTTAAATGGAGAGGCACTTACCAATTGGTGTAACGGTATACACCTCTGATGTCTACTTCTCGAACGGCTGCGTTAACGATCGGCAGAGTTACCTTGCTTCCTCCGATCCCAACTAGTATTATAACACCGCCTGACCTTGTTGCCTGAGGACGTCCAGGATGTTTTTGATAGGAAAAATATTATGAATTTTCATTAGATACTTTAAGCTAAAGTTTGGTATATATTTTTATCAAGTAGTTCACATGTTCTATTTGGTTATGCTATCACGGGACATTTGGTTGATATCAAAATACCCGATCTTCAAGTTAAGGTTTCAGTTCTTGCCTGGATTACTACGTATAAGCAATACGCAACTGTCTACTGAAAACTAGGAGGGAGGACGCTAGCCTCTTATACTGTTTTGAAATCTTGAGCTCTACTGTATTCGTTTAGACTTAAAAGACCTTTATCTTGCTCAATGGAGGCTGGAAGAAGGGAGTGCATGAATTCGCTCCATAGGGTTTTCATGAATGGCTTTGAAGTTGCATATCAAGGTTATTTTTTAGTAAGATGGGGATCTCT
This sequence comes from Palaemon carinicauda, assembly GCF_036898095.1. NCBI lineage: Eukaryota > Metazoa > Arthropoda > Malacostraca > Decapoda > Palaemonidae > Palaemon > Palaemon carinicauda. The sequence continues at coordinate 4,159,350 of NC_090755.1, forward strand.
TTAATGGTGCCAACTAGTACCGTTTGGTTGACAACTTTTTTTTTTCTTTCTGGAGAGGCATTTGAGAAATTCTTGCGTGTAGATATGAAATAGGTTAAAACAATATGTGATGGTAAGTCTTAAAGCCCTACCAATCTCCAAGCTTGTAACTCCCTTGCTAAGACTACTCACGAAATATGAATGACGCTATAATATTCATCCGCAAATGCTACGTGCTATTATTGTTGAAGCGGAGATCTTCTGGATACAGAAAAAAAAATCAAGCTTCGACGTGAAGGAACAAAAAACATTTCAGCTTGGTATTAAAATTGGGTTGTGTTTAGAGGTTGAATGAATGGTTTACGTATAGAAAAGGTTATTTGCATCAGGAGAAAAAATTACCAACATTTTGGGAGTAATGCAGGTAGTAAAGTAAACTTTGTGGAAAGGATACTAGAAAAGGTGTTGTCAAGGATGGTGAACTGCGAATACTTGAAATAGCATTAAATAATTCGCTAACCACCTGCTGTTTAGGCAGTCATTTTACTCTACAATCTTCAAAGGATTTTCTGATTGTTGAAATATTGACTGGGCTAAGGAAAGTACATGAAAATTGCATAAAGAAGTTGTGCCAAACACACAATCACACATCCACGCATCCACACACACCACACACACACACACACATTATATATATTAAAAATGCATGTATGAATACATAACATGTATATTATCACTATTACGATTGATTAGCAGCCAAGCTACAATCATGGTTGCTAAAAGCCCTAGGGCTCCAACAGGTAAAGCAGCCCAGTGAGGAAAGGAAATAGCAAAATATGCTATAAGCAAGTAATGAATGAAAATATGAAATATCTTAAGATCAGTAATATTAAAATAAATATCTTATTCAAACTATAAAGCGAAACTAAAGCCACCTACACTCGAGGGGGCAAATACAATGCGGGGCACTCTGATTTGCCCGTAATAATCTCCCTTTGAAACGGTGTTACCAGATCAAACAGTCCAAGGTCGGCAGTAGGCATAGGCAAGCGAAGGTATGACTTGGGCCAGATGATTGGGAGAGATCTCAGTGCAGTCAGGGCAGAGCTGTGCCAGGCAACATGATCCCTAGTCAGGCGTCCATCCAGTGCATCAACAACTGCCATTAGATGGTTTGCCCGTTGTTTCCTTGTTTATGACGTCATCTAAACTCGTGATACCCATACTACAAAATTGGTAATAGTGTCTGGCGGCCTTGCATTTGTCCCTTCCATGTGAGGGAAAAATACATGGCGGCCAGACACTTACCAATTTTGTGGCATGGTTTGCAATCACGAACATAGATGACGTCAGAGACGAGGAAACCATGGGCAAACCATGTAGTGCCAGTGTCTGTTGCTGAGGCAATGGATGGACGAATGACTATTGTTTGACAGAACTCTGACTGCCCTCTGCCAGACGTCTGGCCCAAGTCATACTTTACTGCTTGTGCCTACTGCCTGTCTTGGACCGTTTGATCTAGTAACACTGTTTTAAAACTAGAGAATTACGAACAAATCAGAGTGGCCGCCGTGCATATGCCCCTCTTGTGGAAGGGGCTTTGTCAATTTGGTCAACAAAATAGAGAATATAAAAACTTTGAACATCTGAAGTTTCACTGATCCCACTGCCAGATTATGAATACTATTCCACCATCTGGTCACAGCTGGAATAAAAACTGAGTACTGTTTAGTGTTGAGCCTTATGATGGAGGAGACAACACTATTAGACTTAACTACATAACTGTTACTACATACAGAAGGGTACAGTATAGGAAGATCTGAATATAAAGGATGGTTAGAATTATGAAAAATTTTATGAAACTTTTATAAAGAACCAACTAAGCGACAGTGGCAGAGATTAATATCCAGACCAGTAATGAGGAATTTAATTGACCGAAAATTTCTATCTAAGAAATTAAGATGATAGTCTTTAGCTGAATATCAGACATGAGAACAAAACTCAAAACAAGATAGAATGATCGTGGAAATCTTACGACATTCTCAGTAAGCCTTATTCTTGTGCAATTGAAGAAGAAACAGACCGAACATGCTTCTCAAATATATTTTTACAATGGTGAATTCCCACAGAATTTTAAATTTATTACACTATAGTTAAAGACTTGTCAATGCTAAGATTGGATGTTGAGGAGCCAATGTCCTCGACCTACTGACAATCACAATGTAAATTTTGTTAGTTTAACTTACCTTGGGTTTAACTTCTTGCCCTATGATTTTCACCATGAACAAATTTTGCTATATTTCTATTTAGGGATTCAGTAACCATTAGTCTTGTATATGTATTCATACATACACAATATATAATTTATATCTGCGTGTTTTTTCATATTCTAGATACTATTTGACATGAGTATACTCACATAAATAGCTGTTGATATGCTGCTTTCCACACCAGTGCACTCTAGTGTGCTCTCAGGCATACATCCCATTATTTCCTCGACTTTCTTGGCGAGTATTTGAGGATCCTCCTCCTTTACTATCATGATATGTTTTGCTCCCATAGATTTGGCAATCTCCAAGCGGCTCTCTCTTATGTCTGTCGATGAAGTATATCACTTTAATCAGATTAAAAATTATGTTTTAAAGAAATCACCTTACCCCCTTATCGTTATTGATTTTTCTACTTTTTAGTGGGTATTATATGATTACGGCAAATACAACGTTATAGATTAATATATCTGATTCTGAAAAGACTGAAGAATGGGAGCATCAGACATATTAAAGGTAAACTTTATGAAAAAAAAAGAAGTAGTTTTGCTTTCGAAACAGTCTGTATCTCGAGTTATAACATTACGAAAAAGTCGCTGCTTCATGATTATTCAAGACCCAACCATTATTTTGCAGATTCCACCTACCGGTCACGAGAATGTTTGTAGCTCCCATGGCCTTGGCTGAGAGAAGGTTAACTAGACCGATGGGTCCCGCCCCGCAGATAAGGACAGAAGATCCTAAGGTGACGTTAGCCCTTCTGCAAGCATGGATTCCAACTGCTAGGGGTTCTATGATGGCACCTTCCTCTTGGCTTACGTCGTCAGGGAGCCTGAAATTGTTAGTAAGTAGATGATGATGATCTTAAAACAAGGGAAGACTTCACACTCCTATCAGTTCTTTGGAGGTTATGTCATTACTGGCATCGTGTATAAAAAGCATGATTGACAATATAATGGCTAATCTTAATCCTCCTGTCATCAGATGAAATTTTATTTACTTTTTCATTTTAATACATTGGTTGCTGATAAGTAAATTACTCTCTTGAAGGGGGTTTAATCTCTTGTAACTAAATATGATAGCAGTAAGAGTAGAACTGTTCTCAAAGAAGTAGTGGGTGGAATAAATGTTGTAGGAACTGTTTTTGTTTAGGTTATTGTATTAAAAGATATCCCTTGCATATTTTTATTTAGTAATTAATGCTATTGCATTTGGAAACTTTAGGATTTAATGCTGGACTTTTATTGTTTTGTATCTTTTGAAAGTTCTATTCACTTGAAAAAGTGTACTTTCAATGACCATTAATTTTTTTTAGTAACGACAACTTTCCTAATCTTATGACACTTCTCAATTTTCTATTTTCAATTAAAATTTTTTAATTCTTATTATCTTCCGAATGATATTATTTTACACTCTTGATTCACTATAAATTTAACCGATCTTCCCATATTTTCAAACACGTTAAAGAAGATCATAATCTAGTTTGAGAATAACTGAATTCTCTGTATTTCTTTTACGTATGTTTAACTATGATACTTGCTTGAAACACAGATCAGCCTGGTGTTTGAAGTACTTAGCGAGACAGGCGGGTCCAGTGGACGGTTTCCCGTGGAAACAGGCAGCTTGGCATATGTTGTATTTTCCACTCGTGCAAAGATCACA
>NC_090755.1:4175757-4353257 GCF_036898095.1 Palaemon carinicauda
AAATGCAGACAAGCAATAAGAGATTGTTAATGAATACTGTATACAGTAAGTGTTTTTTCAATACATGAGACAGAAATTCAAGGAAGGATAAGCGTGGGATGGAGAGCATTTGGTAAACAAAATGAGATTATGAAAAGTAAAGTAGAGGATAGTCTAACAACAAGTAAGAAAAAGAAATGGACATGGGCAGAACATGTAATGAGAATGACAGACAATAAATGAACGTTAAGAATAACAGAAAGGATCCCTAGAGATTGCAAAAGAAACAGACGAAGGAAGAAGATACGATGGATTGACGAACTAAAAAGAAATGATGGTATAAACTGGCATAGAAAGACAATAAGTGTAAGGACATGTCTAAGGCTTTTGTTCTGCAATGGACATGTAACGGGAGACCCATGCAGGCCTAAATGGCTGAGGAGTATGAAGAGTGAAGTAGGAGGTGATGACTGGAGAAGTATTGATTTTAAAAGCTCAAGTTAGAGACGGCTGACGAAATCTAAACGACGGTATTTTTTTTTAACTCGCTCTTCCCTGCACTGATAATAGACCAACCTGTGCAAGCTTGTTAGTCCATGTTTTATTGCTCGTAAGTCCTTGTATATAACCTCCTTGTATGTTTAATAAAGTTTAGTTACATTCCGCTTTCCTCTCTGTACAACTTACCAGCCCACTCGCACTGAAACCAAAGAGAATGGTGAAAAATTATCTATAAATGGTGGAGACATATTTGACTGTACTTGTATAATAGAATCTCTTACCAGTTGGTGTACCGGAAGATTCCCACTAAGTCAACTTCTCTCACAGCTGCATTGACAATTGGAAGTTTTACTTCTGGTGTCCCTATTCCAGCCAGGATCACGGCACCTCCGGATCTTGTGGCCTAGAATAATATATTTGTATCAAAATTAAAACGCATCAATTAGTTTACTGTAATGATAGGGAGATAACCTTGTGCTACCAAGAATTTAAAGTCTGGTATCTGAATTCCAAATTTGAAAAAAAAAAAAAAATCTACTTAATATAGCTTAGACGCCTGATAGTTTTATAATATTAATAAACCACTGATTATTGAATATGCATGGAGAATTTGCCCCACCAAAGGACAATGTCTTGAATTTAAAATCCAAACTTTGGAATATTCTGCAGTAATCTGTTTTTCAATGTTGTGATGGGTGATATATTATTTGTTTTGTTCAGTCTAGTTGTTGTACTTTCGAACGTACTGTATTCATATATGGTTGATTTAGAATTACTCAGTAATGGAGAAGTTACATAAAACGTCTTGAATTAATTCTGTTTACTGCAGATGTTGTTTATTGTTTATTTGGTTAAAGAGTAAAGTAGTAGGTACTTACGAAAATAGCCGTCCTTAAGCAGTCATCCACACCACTGCATTCGAATGTAATTTCTGGCATGCAGCCCATCACTTGACCCACTTTCTTTGCCAGGTCCTGGGGAGCTTCACCTTTCACAAGAAGCGTACGATCTGATCCCATTTTCTTGGCCATCAAGAGCCGGCTTTCTTTGATGTCTGGAAAAACAAATTTGACATTTTTATATCATCAAATATAAAATCTGAAGTATTTTGTAGAAAGTTCGGTGTGAAACTTGTAATATTGATATCATTATACTTGTAGATTGACCACATCAGACTGAAGATTTCTTTTGGCTTTGTGTTTTATTCGTACTGATTTACATATTATATTTGAAATCGAATCAAAATCAGTTAAACTTTTTATGTGGCACATTGTAATAAACAATCAGGAAGCGATGAAGATGAATCACAGAAAAATCTATTTAAGACCTAAAGAAATCTAAATCATCTTACCTGTAGTAAGGATATTTGTTGCCCCCATTGCCTTCGCTACTAAGAGGGTGAGGAGTCCAATAGGACCTGCCCCGCAAATTAGGACAGAGGACCCCGCAGTGACTTTGGCTCTCCTACATCCATGGATTGCCACTGCCAGGGGCTCAATAATGGCACCTTCCTCTTGGCTGACGTTGTCAGGAAGTCTAAAAGATTTTGAAGTTGCGTCACTGGGTGATTACAGTACGTTTTCTGGCTAACTTAGCCTAAATCATAATTTGTTTGAAGTATATATATATATATATATATATATATATATATATATATATATATGTATATACTGCATATATATATATATATATATATATATATATATATATTTATATCATCAACTGTGAAGTGGGAGATGATGAATGAAAAAGTATTTATTTAAAAGCTCAAGATACAGACGTCTGGAGAAATCTAACCGAGGCCCTTTGCGTCAATAGGCGTAGGAGATGATATATATATATATATATATATATATATATATATATATGTATGTGTGTATGTATGTATGTATGTATGTACTGTATGTATGTATGTGTGTATGCATACATATTCCCTTTGCACATGAGCCTATTTTTCATACGATACGATTGCATTTACTAGAATTGCAGTGTAGATATAACATGTTACTATTTCGTATACTTGGAGCATAACAAAATAACGTTTACTTACTTGAAGCAGAGATCCGCTCTTTGCTGAAAATATCGAGCCAGCATTCCCGGAGTGGGCGTTGGACCAGCAGCCGAATGAAAGCAAGCGTCAGGACAGTTGTTGTACTTTCCACTTTTGCAATATTCGCACATGCCGCAGTTTCCACCAGGTTCAATGGCAACGCGATCACCTGCACAAATGAAAATTATTGATGATTTGTATTTTTATATAATCAATTCGATGGATATTTTAATGACTTTATTCTATAGAGAATCTATAATGTCTGATTTATACTATGGAATTTATGCAGGTAAAAATCAAGTGGTAATTGGTTGTGTATAAGACAGCTGGAACTTTTGTTTTCACAACTTGTATAATTTCTTTTTCTATCATACTTTTTTTTGTGTGTGTGAAATTTCTAATGTTAGATATTACTTTGATTCATTGTCAATGAAGTGTAGAAGAGCTTTGAATTTTAGAAATTTGTAATCATCTTTTTTTCAGACTTGTAAATTTACTTATTTCACATCATGATATAAATTAACTGGAATTTTCTGTCACGAGTTTGAACATATAAATTACCATGAATAGACTTCCTGCATTTTTCTGAATTTATTCGAACAAATTACAGTATATTTGTTAGCATTATTTTATTATACTGTGTCCATAGCAATATTCAACATGAACTGTCAGGTTTCATTTTATAGCTTGTGCTTCAAGAATAACATATTCTCAAATTCTAATGAGTATGTACGTTGTTATATCGTTTTGTATATAATAAACGCCCAACCCTAAAACTAAACTATAGTTCTTATACTTTATCTTATAAATCGAACCCCAAAGAAATTACATTGTAACTACTATTCTGAAGAAATTATCATTATTATTATTATTATTATTATTATTATTATTATTATTATTATTATTATTATTATTATTATTATTATTATTATTAACTTGACATTTGTTTATATTCATGATCTGTGTATACATTTCCGTTTATTTCTAATTGGATATACTATTACGTATCTTTATTGCCGTACAGTTATTCTAATCTCCCACACATATATCTTATGATTAAACAATTAATTTCTTTACCTATCGCCAGATTCTTGACAGCCGATCCGCGCTTGACAATCACTCCTGCAGCTTCGTGTCCGACGCCAGCAGGAAGGGGAACCTGGCGGTCTCCGAGGCGCCCTTTGTAAACCACGGATAGATCTGATCCACAAAGGCCAACTTTCGATATCTTCACAAGGACATCTGTAGGAGGATATTGTAAGTAACATTGATCATCGTTTTTATAATCTGTTGTTCCATAAGAAATTATCATTGTGACATGGAGGAAATAGGGTAACTTTAGAAATAAGATATTGTTTACTTTGGAGCCATTGGTGTACGTGACCCGTCAAAATGGCAGCAGGATATTTATATAGATATATATACACACAGATTCAACCCTTCCCACCACTCCCGTTTTCATAACTTACACTCATTAGTTTGGACAAATTGTGGGAGATTGTTGTTTTCTGAGTGGTTGCCGTTAAGCGTGATATGATATGATATATATATATATATATATATATATATATATATATATATATATATATATATATATGTATATATATACTTTATATACATGTATATGTATATATATACTTTATATATATATATATATATATATATATATATATATATGTATGTATATATATACTTTATATACATACATATATATATATATATATATATATATATATATATATATATATGTATATATACATATATATATATATATATATATATATATATATATATATATATATATATATATATATATATAGCCAAACATTTTCTCTTTATCATATAGGGGAGAGGTTCAGTGAAAGTACAGTTAATCAGCACATTTCAAAAGGTTTCTGTGAAATATGATAAATGAGAATGCAGTTACTAAAGCTAATTGCATAAGTAGCTTTGTCTATCGTGTGATAAAATTTACATATTACCATATTTTATTCAAACATTAACATACGAAAAATTGATAAAGAAGATGTTTGCTTACCGTGAGGGCCAATCTCAGGGATAGGATGCTTCCCCTGTGGGGAAAAATAAGAAAAGGTAATTAAAACGTAATTCAGGAGTCCGAATGTCGGAAAGGTAAGATAGATATAACTAGAGAACATCTTAACAGTCATAAGATCTAAAATCATAATCTCTTGCTCGTCAGTGTTATCCGTTTCATCAATTTAATAGAAAGAATTGATAAAAAGTATTGAATTAAAAGCTCAAGATAGAGACGACTGGCGAAATCTAACCGAGGCCCTTTGCGTCAATAGCTGTAGGATGAGATGAGATGATGATGATGATGAAAAATCTACTCTTAACTATATTATTCTTGCTCACTGTAGTATTTTCTTTATATATAACACAGTGTGTATCAATAATAATATTTTGTATATCACATGCAGTCTATGTTAATGAACTCCACTTCTAACTTGAAGAAGTCTGAAAAAGATAAGTTGTAAAGTTGTTGATAAATATTCTATGTGTTAATATAAAGATATTTTTGTTCGTCTTATGTGAAACTCCTTTCTAAGTTATCAAATCATCTCCTCTTGATGTATATCTTTAAGTGATTGATATTAACTATATAGTAAGAGTTGTAAATGCGACTATAAAACTGGAAAATTGAAAGAAAGAAAATTAGGAAAGAGATTAAAATAACCGGATAAAATTAACGATTTTACTATGGTTACATTAAGAAAGTAAGTTCCTATACATTTTACCTCTTCATTGTACCGTATACCTCCCAAGATACTGTCGATCATGTACATCTTGTGAGACACGATATACCATTACTGTCATTGTTTCTCTTTTCTTTTTATTCTTATTAAAACTACTTATTAACGTGAATTTTAGCATATAGATACAAAAGAAAAATGAAGAGAACGCATTTGAAGCATTTACACTTTGTTGAACCATTCACCTGCAGTAGATTGTGTGGTTATTCTGTTAAACTTAACTTATTATTTATGTCTTACCTTATTATTGTTATAATTTAGTGATATTGAGAAAAACTCAAGATGGTACCTCTTGATCTTTTACTTTTTTTTGTTTTGTTTTCTGTTCTGTCGATATCTTTGAGTTAAGCGTGCAATTTGGTGAACTATTCACCACGATATTTACGAAAAATTTTGCGGAAAGTTGCCCTCTCTCTCTCTCTCTCTCTCTCTCTCTCTCTCTCTCTCTCTCTCTCTCTCTCTCTCTCTCTCTCTCACACACACACACACACACACACACACACATATATATATATATATATATATATATATATATATATATATATATATATTTATTGTGAATGTGTGTGTGTTTGTCTGTATATCTGTATGTGTGGTTGAAGAAAAATGTACAGTAGGTATATATATGTTTCAATATGCAATGCATGTGTGATTTGAAATAACGGTCATATTCGAAGAACCTTGATTTTTTTTCCCAGTTATTTTCTCTAACTTTAAATCCTTACAATAAAATCGTCAGCTTAAGATGAAAGTAAAATTTCCCTATTGCGTAAATTCACATAAATTCACTTGGCTCCTGACATCTTTTAATACTTGGGCCTCAAATTGTTTTACTAGATGGTCAACATTAGCGACGATATCAGAGTCACGATATATCTGTGTTTGTGGAACACTATGTTATGGAAAATTTTGCCCAATTTTGTTGAAAAACTTTTGATCATATTGCGTAAAATTGGTTTTTGAAATGTTGAATAAACCCCAAAGAAGCAAGTGGCACATTTCTTTTAGCATACACCTACAGAAAGTTATTACTTTAATTAGAAATACGAAATTATCAAAGGTTTTCATTGATTGATTTTATGCGATAGGTTCAGATTTTCTGAAAACAAAATACGACTAAAGTCGACAGTGTAGAATGATAAGATATTCAACTGTCTTTTCGAATACTTTTGAACAATTAATCATCAAAGTGATATTCTAAAAGTTTTCTTTCGTTATCGTGAGAAATGTAATTAACAATATTGCATTAAGCACAGCACCCCTTGAATAACATTTTCTATGCCCAGAACAATATCAACACATCGTTTTGTCCTTCATCAAAGACTTGTAGTCTTTTAGAATATCCTTACCATCCTCAGATCCCCGATGCCGTGCATCAAAGGATACTCGTTCTCCATAGTCCAGGTGTATACGATGTCCCTTCTAGTGAGCGCTGGCACAAAGCACTTGGCAGACTGGCGATAGTGATGCCAAACTCACCCAGTTTAGTACTACATTAACGCCTGAAAACTTGTCCGAATCTTTGATTGTGGCGTTTGTCCTAGACTTCGTAATAGATAAAATATGTTCAAATTAATTCTTAAAACGAAAAATATTGTCTTATAGTTACCTTTTATCTTAAAAAGTTTGTTTCTTGAAATAGATATAATGTTGTATTAAGGTTTAAAACTGATGGGTTCGGTAGAAGGCTTAATTTCGTGTCTAGAGAAATGTGTGTAATCAGTTTTTTTTTTTTCCAAATTTGAACGTGTACAGTAGATAAAAATCTTATCTTAACATTCTCTCAGGAAAGTAAAGCACTAGATAGGGAAACGGTGTTTTTTTTATTTTTCTAACTAATCGTTTATTATCATAAACGATCATGTACAGCCCCGATAACAGATAAAGACTAAAAAACGTGAATATCATAGTTACGAGAAAAGTCTGATGATAAGATGGGACGTAGTTCATTGAGGATGTTCGTCTCTTGTTGCTATGGCAGCAGTCGGGTCCCATGGTCGGTTGTTCTCTCTCGGTTCACCTCAAGGTGATCCGGATCAAATATTCCTCTTCTCCACTGCGTTGAAGGACATAGGCCTGAGATTATAGGATGTTTGTCTAGTTAATTCAATGAATTTATGTTTTTCAATGTATTACTCTCTTTACTAAACAGTTATCATGTTGCTTTTGCTTTTCCAATTTCGTCTTTACTATGTTTCCAAGCAAACATTTGAGGAATATCTGAAACATGCAATGAATTATGTACAGAGGTAGTCAGTCGGCTGTTGTGGGTAGCACAGGAGACTGAGAGGAGGTGTGTGTGTTAAGGGAAAAAAATAACTGTCATTGTGATCAAACAAATAAGTAAATTTATATCACCATTTAATTAAACAAAGGACTTAGACCTGGGAATGTCAACCCCCACTTAGAGAAACCATTCATCATATAGTGTTTTTCTTTCTTTTCGTGTCTCATTTTTTTTGTCTGTAATCACTCAGACATTTTTTACTCTAGGTTTTTCCTTCACTTCGATTGAGGGCTGTTGCCAAACTGGATCATCTTCGTAATATTATTGAGTGAATGCTTTTTCTCTTTCCAATTGCCTCTTTTCTATCATAGACTGACTTTTTCTTAATCCTGTATTTTTCATTTTTGTCAAATCTCTGTCATTTTTAACATGAGCTGCTTATGCAAGCTACTCCATTAGAGGACGTAAGAAAGTCTACGATAAGTACACGATTGTTTAAGGAGCTCTGGCTTTGAATTTTTTAAATTCAGACTTCTTACAGTTTTGGTTAGAACTTTAATATTTCATGTGCTAGTTTATTTGGGGTCGAGCCATAGTGTCCTGATGGAAGTTCCTCTATGAATATTTCTACTTGGGATAATTCTGCGAGGGATATGCCAGAAAATTTTACATGCATAGGTATCACTCGGTTATTACCCCCGGAACAAATATTCCGAAAGATATCGTGTATGTAACAGAGATGTGTTAAAATACAATCGTGGCCACCCTTCCCCAATTAGAATTAACCTTGTCTAGAAGGATATGAAATAGGATCGGCAACGTGGGGGAGCCGCTACATCTCCGATACCATTGTGTTAATGTAAATACTGTACATACGCTGGTCGCCATCCCTCTTTGCAGCCCCATTTTAGATAGTGCTTCTGTTTTTTGCAGATTTTTAGATTTTTGATCATGGATGCTTCTATTTCTGCTTCTCCAAATAAGTTAAGTACAGTCAGCCCTCTTTTATCGCAGGTTCTTTCTTACCAGTTTTGATTTATTAAATAAAAATTCTCATAAATATCACAATAAAATTCAAGCCGGGCAGTGATTTCAAATAGTTCGCACTCCTTTACAATGGAAGCGCTGCACGCCATTACCTATCTGTACACCCACCTCTTTCTATACAGTGTATATCAATTTACCGTGATAAAAAACTACAGCTGTATTTGATATAAACCAGATTTTGATCAAACTGGTGTTTCGCTTAAGGGGACCGTCCGCTATGGTGTTTTGACATACCAACTTTCAGAAATCGAAAATCGAATTTCTTCAATATTCTGATTAGAAATCAGTTTTTGGATTACCCTACAATATTAAATATCTCAAGGCAGGGGTGTTACACTCCTAACCCTTAAAGGGAAGAGTCTTTATTCTTGAGTCTCCCTGAACAGGAAACTCTATAATTCAATATTGTAAGAAAGGCTACGGCAAATAGGTTGAGTGGGATACACAAATATAACTCTTTATTTTCCCTAGTCCAGCTGGCGTCATGCCAACTGGACCACGCTGTCAAATGCTTGCTACAAAGGTAGCATATTGGCTGAACTACAATTTATAATTGTACAGTAGCCAGCAATTTGCAATATACTGCAAATAGAAAACTACAGTACCATTATACAGTAGTAATTTCTAACATAGCTTGGGTACCCTTGTGCGAGCTTCTGCTGGTACCACTCCTATATTGAAAGAATAGTATTGCTTCAATAATCTGATTGAAAATCAGTCATCCTGACCCCACAGTATTATGAATAAAAAGGGACAGTGAATTAGTACGTCTCTACCCCTAGGGGTAAGAGCCCTTTTAGTGGAGTTCCTTGATAGAGGAATCTCAATATAGTTAATACCGAGGGGAGGTAACAGCATCTGCTTGCAGGGGGTACACAAGTATGTGTCTCCTACTGTCCCTTATAGCTTACTATCCTAAGCTATTCTGTTAAAAGATGACCTTTGCATATTGATTATCAGGGAGATAATCCTTTGTATACTCATTCTGTTTTCCTTTCTTTACAGGAGGAACACCAGATATCTTGTGCTGCAGCCTTCTGCAAGGCCAAGAGTAAGTATTTTTACGGTCATAATACTTGCAGGTTTCATGCCCCCTGCAATACTATTTCCGGATCCCTACATTATTAGAACCCGCAGGTTTGCAATATATGTCGGACTTTAATGTCCGAAGGTTTCGAGAATCCCAAGTCTTCAGAGACTAGGGATATAGCTCAATACAAATTACGCAACTGGGTGAGAGGTTTCCAGAAAATGTCTCCGGGACCTTACTTACCTGATGATAGGATGCGTAAGCTACTATTTCCGAAGGCAAGTAAGGAAATAGTGGTGCCTCAGGCAAGTAAGGAAATAGTGGTGCCTCAGGCAAGTAAGGAAATAGTGGTGCCTCATGCGCCAATTACATCCCCTGACAGCCAGATAGCCTTTGGAAAAGAGAGCAGGAATTGCCCTGGGGTACAAGAGGAAAATGTCGTGTCAGAATTGCCTCCGCCTATGCCGGCTCAAGAGCCATCGACGTTGACATCTTCGTCTTCTAACCCCCTATTAGATAGCATGGAACAATTATGTATCCAAGTGAATAATCTAGTAGGGAGCTTTCGTAAACAAAACGAAAAGCAGGAAGTAAAAGGCAAGATAGAGCCTTGCAAAGCTTCTCTTGTCGCTTCCCAAGGGTCATTCAAATGACCCATGGATCAAGACCTAGCGACATGCTCCAAAACCAATCCCTGGAGGTTTGCGGAGCTGATGCCTTTTTTAGATGGCAAACTCTACATCTCGGAGAAGATGGGTGCTGTTCCTTTGGATAAAATCCAATTTTGGCTAAGCTTTGATGCTTTCCCTAATTGTTTTGTTCGACTGAGGTATGAACCAAAGTCAAGAAAAGGAACGGAATCGAAGGAGGTCATGATTCTCGACCATGATAAGGCACAGGCTATTCTGTCAAGTAGCCTGAAAAAGGCGGGTTACTCGGAGTTGAAAGTATTCTCTCTGAATAACAGGCATCCTTTCTTGCTCCTACTTCAATCTCATTCCCCTTTATGAGGAAGGCATTTACATCTGTTGCCAAGGCAGTGGAGACGGGTAGACCATATCCTGCACTCGAGGAGTGCAAGCCTCTGTCACCAGCCTTTCCCAGACAGGAAAAGGACTGAAAGGAAGTCCATTTAACTTTCTCAGTAGGACGATTAGATGCAGATGTCACCAGTAGACAATTTAACGAACGTCTCCCTAAACTATCTGAGTTTCTCTTGTATATTGAACAAGAGACAAAGGAGAGACTCGCAGCCTCCCTTTCTCTACAAAACTACATAGAGTTGTGTTCAACCTATCAAAATACCCCAGATATGCTCATGGTCCTAGCCAAAATGCATATGGCTACCTTAGTGAAGGACCTTTACGCCTTTATGAAGGCTAGGAGAGCATGTAGAGAGTTTGTGTTCGCTGCTGCAACAGTGAAACACGAAACAAGGAAGCTAATATCTTCCAACATCTGGGGTAAAGACCTCTTCCTAGACGAGGTAGCTAGGAAAGGGATTAAGAGCACCACCATGGAGAATATAAGTCTTCTCCAAAAGTGGGGCATCCTTTCAAAGAGAAAATCTTCCATGGTTATAGGTCCCAAACCTAAAAAGAAGATGGGAAAGGCTGGAAATATCCGGGCTGTTCAACAACATCCCACAGTTACAATGACCACGGCGTCACAGGAAGGTGGTCAAAAGTTAAAACCTACTAATTATTTGAAGCATGAAGATGCTTCTGGTAGGAGGGAGGTTCCTTCAGGATCGTCGAACCTTCGATCCTTGGGTCCAAGGCCTAATCAAGATGGGACTATGATGGGAAACAGATTCTTACCTTCTCCTACAATCTAAAACCCTCCTGGAGGAGTATACCTGAGAGCTTTAGAGCATACAGGTGGTAAGGATACTATAGTCCATTGAGTTACAGGGAAGGCTGTTTTGTGTTCATGAGAAGGACTCAAGAAATCTCGTAGTCATTCTGAACTTGTCGCCACTCAACAAGTTCATATAAAACAGCAAGTTAAGAATGTTAATCCTTCTGAATATATTGACCTTGTTTCAAAAAGGAGTGCTTGTAGTCTTGTCAGACCTGAAAGATGTCCTGTGGCAACTTTCAGTCAATCACCCCCTTCCCTCCTATCTACAATTCAAGTTACAGATAGTAACGTACATCCTAGGAAAGATACGTGTCGGACTAGACACAGTCCTAAATATCTTCATAGGATTGGCAGACTTAGTCACATAAAAACCAAGCCTAGAAATGGTTCAGGCAACAATATACCTGGACAAGAGGCTGGGGGGGGGGGGGGGGCAGCAGCACACGAAGTGGCTGGTCTATGTGCATCCAAGGGAATGACCCGGTTCCTGGGACATCGCGGATGTAAGATAAGCTTCTAGACATCTCGATTCTCTCCAGCTCAAAGGATTCAATGGTTGGAAAACCATTGAAGCCTGTGGTCACACCAACTCTCCTTTCCCTTTGGAATATAAAAGGAGATCGCAAGGTCGGTCAAGAGACTTAGATAATCAGTCAGATTTCCAAGACGCTAACAGGGAGAAGCTCTAAATTCTCCCCAGTTCGCAATAGTGACAGACCTAGTGCTAAAAGCACAGCGGAAAGATGAGTCAAGAGTCTGGAGAAAATACGCATCAAATACTTGAAGAGATCTAAAAAGACCGATATCGGTCCCTCTTTTATCGCTTCTCTAACAAAAATCAAAGCCCAAAAGTCCCATGACTATGCTGGTCCTGTCATGAATGGGGAAGCTCTCTCCACACAGATCAGACTTCCTATGACTGATCTGGGACACCGAAGCGATAATGAGACGTCCCAATCAACAATGCTAAGGAGCGTCCCATACAATCTAGGTGAAGTTACCCATGCCTTTCTTAAAGGGATGGCACCTGTCAGCATTTCATACACAATTGATCCACAATGTGACAGTGGATACTCTATTTCGGCTCAGACCGATAGAGTTGGAATGGTCCATGGACGCAGACCTATTCCCTCCCAGATGGGAATAAGTCCCGGAACTGCAGATCGACCTCTTCATCACGAGCGTCTTCAAGAAACTACCTCGATATGTAGCCCCATACGAGGATCTTCTAGTGGGGTTTTTAGACAGCATGTCTCTAGTATGGAAGGAATGGACTCAGGTATTCCCGTTCATCCCATCCAATCACCTGCAGAAGGTCCTCAACAGGTTGAGATACTTCCGAGGGGGAGTAGCTCTATTGGCTTCCAAGTAGCCCAAGAGCAATCTTTCCTCCTTAATGAAGGAACTGAAGCTGAGGCTGACCCTAGTTCTGAACCTAGGTCTATTTCAAAAGGTTCAGAAATTGATTGACTTCGTTTTATCATGGAGAACCCGAACCCTTCATTTCATGATTTTCTTGCCCTAGCGGTTAGAAAAAGATTTGGGATCTCATAAGGCAATATAGAATTCTTAGAAGAATACAAGTCTAAGTCAACTAGAAGACAATATGAGTCTTCTTGGAAAGAGTGGATTGCGTGCGTGAAAGCAAAAGGACCGAAAGAAATTTCAATGATCTTCTGTCTGTCCTTCTTTGTCCACCTTCATAATCAAGGTCTAGCGGCCAACATGATAACTATGTGCAAGTCAGCCTTGACTAGACCTCTTCTATATGCCTTTCAAGTGGATCTGGCGAATGAAATCTTTAATAAGATTCCGAAGGCATGAGCAAAGCTTAGGCCTGCAGCACCACCAAAGTCCATCTCTTGGTCTTTGGATAAGGTCCTACATTATGCCTCATCGGTGAACAATGAAGATTGTTCCCTTAAGGATCTAACCCAAAAGGTTATCTTTCTGGCCATGTCGTCCTGATGGACCCACCCTTCTTTTCTAGAGAAAAGATCTTTATAGTATCCCTCCCGAACTACTGTATCTGTAGCACCATGCTCAATGCTACAAGGAATGTCCGCCATACTGAATATGGCGCTGTTGTCATACTCAATAGTAGTATGAGAACGGGGGTAACCTTGATATGGCTCCCCTTCTATTCTGCCACACCCCCTCAAAGCGTAAACGCTATTAGGGGTGCAGATTGCTATGTGGCGTGTCAAGAATACGTCCTCTGATATTATGCAATATCCTTGAGAGAAAATTTAAGGATATTTGCGCTAGGAGTTAGAATTCTGGATACCTAAAGGTAAAATTCTCTGGGAATATCACTGTAGTACATATATTCCTTAGGAAGCTACTTTAAGGAACTTCCATCAGGACGACATGGCCATCTCACCCAAAAATAGATTTTTTGCTTCGCTCAAAATCCGTTTTGTTGCTTCTATGTTGTGGCGGGACGTAAAAAAAAAAAAAAAACCACACCCTTGATCACTCTGACAGACACATTGTCCCACAACACAAGCTTTCCCCTTACTTTTACATTAACTGGACTATTGCACAAAGGGAACAGTAATACAAAACATAGCCTTAAAACTATATTGCTTACAAATTAAACAACCAAAAAAAAAATCAAACTTATCATTGATCATAGATTTAACACAGACAAAAATAATAACAATGATATATATACAGGTAATGCTCGACTTACGACCTATGCGACTTATGACGATTCGACTTTACGACGATTTTTTTCAGGGTGATGACGTCACAAGTCTATCGGAAATAGGACGAATATTTCCTTGAAAATAATCTATTTTCTTGTGTAAAAATAAACTAATTTATCTTGTTAAATTATTATTTTCTTTTATTGTTAATATTCAGCATCTATTTTAAACATATGACTTACCCGGTGGATAGATATATAGCTTAAGTCCCTGATGTCACGGCAGAAATTCAAAACTCGCGGCAATCGCAGATTGAGTAGCCAGGTGTACCACCAGTGAGCCCTCACGCGACGGTACTTAGAACCATTCCATGTCTCTTCACATTTTCTCTGCCGCTCACGCAGGCAACATGGGCGGATATTCACTCGTTATTAACCTGAATTTTGGCAGTTATCTTGGTGATGTACTCCTAAATTGGTTATTGGCATTCGCTTATTTTGGTTTTGTTTGGTATTTGATCGCTATGTTTATAGCTTAAAAGGTAGGATTAGATGTTTTTTCAACCTACTGTAAACTAACGAAAAACATGATTGCAGTAGGTAAACACCCCGCCTACTCTATGATGTCACAGTCATATGACGTAAGCTATAGTATGACTTGCAATTTCTTTCTTTTTCTACAAAGAATGATAAGTGAATTCTATCTTACAAAGTATTTAAGTTTTATAAGATAAAAGGATTATGTTATTTTAAAAAAGATTTTGTCCTTTGAGTATACTTTCTTTAGATAATCTGTCGGGAGTTTCGAACTGATCACTCGAAATCCCCGCCATTTATCTCCACGAACGTTGCGTTAAATTGGGGTAAGATTGGAAGATCTCGCAGGCGTTTCTGCGAATGAGTGTTGTCCAATACGTGACGGTATTGTGGCATAAATTTCAACCACCTGGTGAGGAAGAGAGACAAAGTATTTATTATTTACGAATTACAAAAATGATATTGTACTGGTTTACCACGACAAAAATATCTATGTATATGTTTAGAGCCAAGGACTCTCTAGCTTGTTGGATTACGGCAAATTATTATGGCCTTCAGCCGAAGTATTAAGTTTACCCTTTGATCTGAAGTAAGACTTTGATTGTTTCTCTGTCTTGTGGTCGATAAAGAAGCTTTATCAAACCCCTTATTGAATAAATAACGTAAGACTTCCCTCGCATCTCACAAGGACACTTTAGTTGACGCGGGAGATCGTAGTTTTCCTCGGAGCTGTCCAGCACGACGCTCGTTCATTCTTGCCTAAACCCCCACAGTAAGTTAAACTATATTGTTCGTCTCTCTGTCTCCGGCTCCAAGCCACCGCGATACCAGGTCGGTTCCTTTTGTGAGTTTTGTATGTAACTTTATATCGCTCTGTAAAATTATCATCCCTGGGACTGGGGATTAGTTTTATGCATCAGAATACGCCTGTGGACCTTGGTATGTGATTTACCAAGAAATAATTGTTGTAATTACGAAAACCTAGTCTTATTTAGTCCAACGTGGACTCTGTGTTTCATGAGCACATGTTGCAGGCCCCCTAAGGGTGACAGTTCTATTTTTCAATTAGCTTAAAGTGTTATTGTGTGTTATTTCTCTATCAAATGGTTATTTTTGTAATAAATTTGAAAATTGTGATCATATTTTATTGAATCCTGAATAGTTTTGGAAAGCAAACCTCTTCAAGGTCTTGTCATCGGCCCATTCCATCGGGCCTAGAATCATTAATTACAATAAGTCGGAGAAAATTCACGACATAATCTTCGATCTGTTTTCAAAGATTAACTAAACTAACGTTCAGATTAATTTACGCTACGCAGCTCTCAGTCAATCGATACAGTATTACAATTTTCTTTGTATCGTTATTTATGAAGAGTAAATTCTTCTTAAAAACCAAAGTATTTAAGTTTTATAAGATAAAAAGGAATATGTTATTTTACAAAAATATTTGTCCTTTTAGTATTTTTCCTTTAGATAATCTTTTTGCAGAGATTAAAGAAAATTAGCGTTCAGTTAATTTTACACTACGTAGTATTCATGACAATCGATATAGTCTCACGATTCTTTGTATCGTTGTTTACTTGTTCGTTTTTGGGAATACTAATATTTTTTGTTTAATATATATAGATGTTCCAATTGTAAAATGTGGCAAATCATCTTTTATTGGAAACCCTTAAGTAATAAGGGTTGTTTACACACACACAGATATATATATATATATATATATATATATATATATATATATATATATATATATATATGTATATATATATATATATATATATATATATACTCTATTCCTATATCTGTTCATTTAATGTTTTATATAAAATATTTTGTTACATTTTATATAGGATTCAGAGGATACCTATTGCTTTCTCATTCAAGCCCTTGACAGAATAGTAAGATCTCTCACAACGGGCATGTCTACTTTTGGTCTTATGTGAAAGAATTTAAAGGTTAAAGGGTTAAAGGTGTCTGGTTTCAGTTCCAGCTCCATCAGAATAGATGCTCACCAGAACGTCAGCCGGGCAAGCCCAACCCCCCACTGTGGTGCCCTACCACAGCAGTAGCCTCCCCAGTAAACAGCTTAAACTCACGGCCCTGGGCGGGGATCGATCTCTTGCCACGCGAATGCGAGGCAAACACGTTACCACTGTACTAGCAAGTTTTTTAGTGCTAAATTAGTGCAGTGAATTTATGCGATACAGTGGAGGATGCTTCTGCTCGGACCTGTCGTTATCCTAGCCTTAGACCTCTTCCAAGCTCCCCAACCCCTGGGAGAAAGAATGTTGGTTGGTGAAAGGAAATGAGAGGTGTTAGCTTGGCGCCGAGCGTTTTGTAAGACCAGAGCAGAAGTCCCAGTCGAGCGTTCCTGTTGACGCTTCCCAGAACGCTCGCCCTCGCCGTAGGTAAGGCGAGGTAAAAGTGTTATTTAACGCTAAACGCAGAGCTTTGGCCAGCTAGCTACTAATGCTGCTGTAAGAGTTTGACACGATGTTTGTACCTTAGTGCAACTTCTTTGTCTCTCTTGTTCGATGATCGACCATTCTAGACGCAAACGGCATAGTTCCGAGCGTCTGAATCGCGAGTGTGTTTAATCGCGAGCGTCTGAATCGTGAACGGCATTGTTCCGAGAGTCACGTGACGCTGAACGTCAAGCAGTTGCAAGACGTGACGTCGAACGTTGTGTGGTTTTGGCTGGGACTTGATGAATCGCGAATGTGTTTAATTGCGAGCGTCTAGATCGCGAGCATCTGAATCATGAACGGCATTGTTCCGAGAGTCACGTGATGCTGAACGTCAAGCAGTTGCATGGCGTCTGGCTTCCAAAAGTTGGACTTGACGTCGAATGTTAGACAGATAGACGTGACGCCGAGTGTCGTGCAGTTCCATGGCATCAAGCTTCCAGCAGTTGGACTTGACGTCGAGTGTCTAGCAGTTAGAGGTGATACCGAGCGTCAAACAGTTGCATGGCGTCAAGAGTCCAGCAGTTGGACTTGACGTCGAGTGTTAAGATTGCGAACGTCTTAGTTCCGATCGTAATGAACGTGAGCGTCTAGTGTTGGAACATTGTTACGCCAGGCGCTATATTAAAAGATACTGAAATAAATAATAACTGGAAAGATATTATTTTCTCAGACCAAGGCCCGCTTGAACTAACTCTTGGTGTATGTTGGAGGGCGAGAATTAAACCTCTAAAAGCATTGAGGCCAGAATTCAGGACCTTAAGGAGTTGACTCCTAGGAAACAAGACATCTCTACCTCGGTTAGAGACTTGTAGGAGGAAGGGATTGACGATCTCTTTTCCCCTATATATCTTTTAGTGGAATTCTCTTAGGAGAAGTTCCTAAGATCCTTCTGCCTTCAGTTGACTTTAAGAAACTCATGAGTTTTTTTTCTGAAGAGTTTCCAATTTATTTAGTGCCTGCTGCTCCTCGTCCCGCCTTCAGAGATTTTGCTAAGGAAGGTATCGAAGGAGTCTCTGTTTACTAAGATGGTGCTGGTAGGGCAGTGCAATAGCACGTCCTCAATGCAGCATAAAGAGCCTAACTGCAGATGTTGGTGCAGCAACACTTTCAGCTGAAGCAGCAGGAAGTGCATTAGTGCTTTTGTGAGAGAAGGCAGTGTACCTTTTTTTGCTGTGTGCTTGTGGACGTAGGTCTTTGGGTTCTTGAGTCTGATCCTCCGTCAAAACCCTGAGCAACAAATGCTGCAGTACAACCGGCTTTGTGAGAGAAGTCGTTGTACATAGAAAAATTCTCGATCATCTAATAGAGCTTGAGGATGATGGGAGACTGGATGCAATGTGGCATAAAAACCTATGAAGCCAGCTTCCTTATCAGGTATGCCAGGATAGCAAAGGTGGAGGTCTAGCCACGTTAATGTCGAGGACCTGTTGGCAGCCCCACAGAGACTTTTGCAGCTCGCTGGGTGGATTGCTGAGTCTCTTAAGGAATGCAGGCAATGAAGCAGGATAACATTGCACCACCCCTTTTTTCTTCCTCTCTTCTCCCTCAGGAGTTGGTCAAAGACACAGGTTTTGGTGTCTAAATCAGCAAGAAAGTTTCTGCATACTTTTTCTCTAAACCGCACAGACAACAGTAGGAGCCAGACTTAACTACTTCTAGCGAGCCTGGGAGAGGAGAGGAGCAAACCTTTGGTCCGTGCTATTAATAAAGGATGGATGCGAAATCTTTTTCCTAGTGAAACCTCCTTTATTAGTTACTCCGATAGACCTCTCTGCCAAATACAGAGAGGAGTCTAAGAGACAGGCTATGCAACATCAAATGTCTCTCTTTTTGGAGAGGGAGGCTATTGTCCGATCCTGAATGTCACTGCTCTCAACGCCTTCGTTCAGAAGACAAAGTTCTCCATTGAGACATCGAAGTCAGTCCTTACAGCAGTAGGAAAGGTTCACTGGATGGTCTCTTTAGACCTCCAGGATGCTTACTTCCACATCCTCATCCATCCGAACTTCAACCAATACCTGAAGGTTCGTGTATAGGAGGAAGTTGTCCAGTTTTGGGCTCATTGTTTCGGTCTAAGCACCACCCCTCAAATAGAGGGTGCGTCTGTTAGGACCTGTCGTTCTTCTAATCCATAGACCTCTTTCAAGGAATGTCGACCTTTAAACTTCTTCCAAGCTCCCTATCCCCTGGGTGAAGGAATGTCGAATGACAAAGGAAACGAGAGGCTTTAGCTCCCGAGCAGACACCTCCTCGAGCATACCTATTGACGCTTCCCAGGACACTCACCTTCATCATAGGAAAGGTGAGGTAAAAGTTTTTTCATCATCTTCGGATGATACAGCGCCCAGACGAGACTGGCGTCAACTTCCAGACCTCTAAAGAGGAAGGTGGACACGGTCAATCAGCGTCCTATCATGACACCGCAAGCTTCTGGTTGTAGTCTTTGGAGCAGTCCTGAGCTTTTTTCTTTCCACCGAAGAAAACTCTCCTACCAAACATCCTTTAAGGATGTTGGCAACTGTCAAATAACGTCTAACTCACCCAGTTGCAGGACAGTTGTCTGAGCTTAGCATGACATCGGTTCATGCTCCTTCTCCACCGTTAAACTGGTTATCGTCTTCTGGATGCTCTGCATGTTTTTTAAATTGTGTAGAAAGAGAGCTTGTGGTAGACGTGACGTCTCCTGTACCACACCTGGACACCAAGCGTAGTGAGGCTACTAGTCGAGATGTTCTTGATGACGAACGTCTTTACAACTCCATAGTTAAATGTCGTATTTTAGTCATTTTAACCCAAGGAGTCAAGCAGACAGATGTGACGTCGAACGTCCACCTAACGGGACGTTGAGCTTCCAGTGGAACATGACATCCTGCAGGACGTGACGTCGAGCTTCCAGCAAGACGTGACGTCAAGCGTCTATCGGGACGCGATGTCAACCGTCAAGCAGAATGCGACCCCGAGCGTCAAACAGCTCGTGACATGGACTTGTACGCATTTCCACTGTTTAATTCATTACAAAGTGATGCAAAAGTTTGTGTCACACAAAAGGAACGGATTGACTCTAGTGGCCCTCTTTTGACCCTCAGAGAGTGGTTCACAGAGGTACTGCAATGGATGGTAGACACTCAAAGAAGTCTTTCATTAAGAGTGGATTTACTCAAATAACCCCACTTGGAAGGTACCATCTAAATCTCCAAGCTATTCATCTAACTGTCTTCAGATTATCGAAAAACTCACAAGAACTAGAGTTTTTTTTCGAAGGAAGCAACTAGAGCTATTGCAGGAGCAAGGAATACTTCTTCCATCAAGATTTTACAATCTAGGTACGAGGTTGGTTAGAGAGGGGTGCAGAGTCAACTCTCTTTCCCTGCCCAGTACTTCTGTAACTCAGATTGCTGACTTCCTGTTACATCTTCGAAGGAAATGCAATTTTGTTATCCTCTACCATCATAGGATACAAGAGTATGTTAGCAACCGTATTCATAGCACAAAGACTTGGACGTTTCTAATGTTAAAGACCTACAGAAACTTCTCAAATCTTTTGAAACATCAAAGCAACAGCTCCAGGATTCACCAGTTTGGAATCTGAATATTGTCCTGAAGTTCATTATGAGTGACAGATTTGAGCCCTTGCATTCAGCTTCATTTAAGGACCTCACGATGAAGACTCTATTTTTGGTCAGTCTGGCAACAGCTCACAGAGTCAGTGGTATTCATGCTTTTAGCTTAAATGATTGGTTTTTTCGAGATCACAAAGCTATCTGCTCATTGCAGTTAGGCTTTCTCGTCAAGAACGAACGCCCTTCTCAACCATGGCCCAAGGCTTTTGAGATTCCGAACCTTTTGGATGTGGCTGGCGAGGGGTTAGAGAGAGTCCTGTGCTCAGTAAGAGTCCTGAAGTTATATCTGAACTGAACGAAAGAGTTGCGAGGCTAGTCGGAAGCTCTTTGGTGCTCGGTCTAGAAGTCCTCGTTACAGATGTCGAAGAATGCTCTTACATTCTTCATCAGGCTCTTAATTAAGAGGCTCATACACTTTACAGTAAGGCAGACTGCAAGTTTTTATAAAGGCCAAGATGCTTTGAAGTTCAAACTGTAACAACTTCAGTGGCCTTCAAGCAGAATAGATTGTTGCAAAGCATTAAGGACACAACCTTTTAGAGGAGTAAATCTGTGTTTGCTTCACATTATTTGAAACGTGTCCAGACTCTTTTTGAGGACTGCTTCACTCTGGGACCATTCGTAGCAGCGAGTGCAGTAGTGGGGGAAGGATCCAACACTATGTTCCCATAATCCTAATACCCTTTTCTTCTCTTGTAACTTTTGTATTTTTATGATTGCTTGGAGATTGGTCGACAGTCTTCCACAATCATTGATTTTAGCAGGTGGTCAATTTTGTTCCTTGAGAGAGCCCGGAATAAGGGTATTGGTTGAGGTTATGTCAACATAGAGGTTTTTAGACCGGTTTGACAGCTCCTAGAGGTTTTCAGCCCCCTGAGTGGATCGCTGGGTCTCATAAGGAAAGCGAACTAATGACTAGTATCATAAAAGTCAGCGTCCTTATCAGGTACGAGCCCTTAAGCTTGTTATTTAACTCTTAAGTAATATTCCAACAATGTTGGCTGTCTCTGACCCTCCACCAAGGGTGTCAATCAGCTATATATATATCCACCGGGTAAGTCAGATGTTTAAAAATGATATTTTCATTATAAAATAAATTTTTGAACGTACTTACCCGGTGGATATATATAATTTAACTCCCTCCCTCCTCCCCTCTAGAAACCTATGGGCATGAAGAATCTGAAGAGACATGGAATGGTTCTAAGTACCGTCGCGTGAGGGCTCACTGCTGGTACACCTGGCTACTCAATCTGCGATTGCCGCGAGTTTTGAATTTTCTGCCGTGACGTCAGGGACTTTAACTATATATATATATCCACTGGGTAAGTATGTTCAAAAATTTATTTTATAATGAAAATATAATTTTTCAGTAAAAAATACATAAAGAAAAGTTTTAATATCTGTCGAGTTCACATCATATATCTGGTGACGTCACATCACCGGCGGAGAGCGACCGGGCAATACAGTGATTTCCTTCCAATAGGCTAACGATTAATATTAGTATTCCCATTATCAAAATATTAAGTAACGATACAAAGTATTTTGTGGGTCTGTATTGGTCGTCATGAGTACTACGTAGTGTAAATTTGACTACCCTAGTTTTATTAAATCACTGATAATAGATCGATGTTTATCTAAAGAAATTATACTATTAGGACAAATATTTTCTTGAAAATAACATATTTCCTTTTACATTATAAAAATTAAATACTTTAGCCGGCCAGATCGGTGCTGCTGTTGGATCATGCCGCCAGATGCTAGCCTAGCCGGCAACATGCTGGCTAGAACTACAGTATATGATCATACAGTAGCCAGTATATTTGCAGTATAGATCATACTGCAGACAGAAAACTATAGTATATATTATACAGTAGTTATTTTCCAACATACCCCGTGTATCCTTGCACAGTCTTTTGTTGAGACCAATTATATATTGAAAGAAAGATTTCTTTCAACAAGCTGATAGATGATCAGTTACCATTTACCCACATTATCAAAACCTTGGGAAGGGTCAGTGTTAAGTTACACTTATCTACCCCTAGAGGTTAGAACCCTTCCCTTGGGTTTCCTGAATAGGAAAACTCTAGGTTTTAATTCTGGGGGAGGTCACAGCAATTGACTGGACAGGAAATACAAGTATGTGTCTTTCCTAGTTCCTTTCTAGCTTGTCTATCCTAAGCTGTAATGCAATAATATCAATAATAATTATATAGTTTACCAAGTGAGATAAACTACTGCATACTCATTTAATTTTGCTCTCTTTACAGGAGGACCATCCCAATTGCCAAGTAGTCTTCAGCAACGTGAGGAGGAAAAACTTCTGTGGCCATGTAGAGTGCAGAGCTCATGCCCTCTGCACCACTACCAAGGGATCTAGTGATGTTAAAGAGAGAAGTAAGAAGATGATTACTGTGAAAACGAAGCTGGAGATAAAGAAATACGAAGAAGGCATGCGCATCGTTACCCTCGCTAGTACATATGGCCGTAACCAGTCAACGATTGGTACAATCATCAAAAACAAGGAAGCCATTAAAGCAAGTAAGTCTTCTAAAGGTATGACTGTCCTTGCCAGTGGAAGGACTTCCATCAACGACGAGATGGAGAGACTCCTTCTACTATGGATTAAAGAGAAGGAAATCGCTGGTGATACACTCACGCAATCGGTAATTTCGCACAAGGTGAGCGCCATCTTCGCCGATCTTGTGGAAGCCCAGAGAAACGGCGGAGATGAAGGAACGTTGCAGTAAGCCCTACAAGAGTTCAAGGCTTCTCATGGGTGGTTTGATCGTTTTAGGAAGAGGACTGGTATTCACTCAGTCGACTGGCATGGAGAGGCGGCCAGTTCTGACAAGAAAGCAGCGGAAGAATTCCTCAAGAAGTTTGAGAAAGTAATTTCCAGAGAAGGCTACATTCCTCAGCAGGTGTTTAACTGTGATGAAACTGGTCTTTTCTGGAAGAAAATGCCCCTCTGCACATATATCACAGCTGAAGAAAAGAAACTTCCTGGCAATAAACCGATGAAGGTCAGACTTACCCTCGCATTTTGTGCAAATGCCAGTGGGGACTTAAAAATTAAGCCCCTACTGGTATACTACTCAGAGAATCCTCGTGCCTTCAAGGCACAAAATATCACGAAGGATAGGTTCTTGGTATTTTGGAGGTCTAATGGCAAGGCTTGAGTCACGAGGACCATATTTATTGAGTGGATAAACGTCTGCTTCGGTCCTGCTGTCAAGAACATTTTAGAAGAGAACAATCTTCCTGTCAAATGTCTCCTGGTACTTGACAATGCCCCTGCTCACCCTCCTTGCCTCGAGGACATCATTCATCCTGACTTATCCTTCATCAAGGTTCTCTATCTGCCCCCGAACACCACCCCTCTCCTCCAGCCTATGGACCAGCAAGTGATTGCCAACTTTAAGAAGCTTTACACGAAGCATCTGTTCAAAAGATGTTTCGAAGTGATCGAAAGCACTCAACTCACCCTCCGTGAATTTTGGAAGGGGCATTTTGACATCGTTCAATGACTGAAGATGATCAACAAAGCTTGGAATTAGGTTTCACGGCGCACCTTGAACTCCTCATGGAAGAAACTGTGGCCAGCTGTTGTGGCAGAACGCGACTTCGAAGGTTTCGAACCCTCAAACGAAGACGAGGCCGTTGATGATCCTGCCCCTGAGGGTGATGTTGAGGAAATAATTTCAATCGGGAGATCCATGGGCTTGTTGTCGATGAGGCTGACGTCCATGACCTTAACGAGGAGCACAGGAAGGAGCTTACGACTGAAGACTTGAAGGAGTTGGAGGCAATGCAGTTGACCATCATTCAAGAAGAGCACAGCTCTAGTGGTGGCGAGGACGGGGGGAAGACTGAAGAAACGACATTGGCAGAAATAAGGGAAGCTATCGGTTGGTATGAAAACCTTATGAGTTTCATTGAAAAAAAAAAAAAACACCCAGAAAAACTTCACATAGGTCGTCTTATGGAGAGTGTTAATGACAAGTGTATGAGTCATTTTAGAAATATGTTGAGGCATCGTCAGAAACAGGCTTCTTTGGATAGATTTCTCCAAAAGAGAAGTGTCAGAAAGCAAAGATGATATAAGTGATTCTATTAAAAAAGCTAAAAAAGAGTAATTTTTTAAGTTCTAAAAAAAAAAATCATAAAAAAATTTCAAAAGACAAAAATGATAAATTTTTTTTTTTTAATTTTAAGTGTTGAATAGTAAGAATGAGTTTATTATTAAGTGTACATAACATAATTAGCATTGATACGTTTTTATATCTGCTGTCTCCTCCCCCCTCTGCCTCCACCCACTACCAGCTCAAGTCACGTCACTCCAAAGGTAAATAAAATTAAATTTTTCCTTTAAAGTACAGTATATAATTTTCATTTATACCTGTAATGTTATTTAATTATATACTGTACAGTACATGTATATTATATATAAGTATACTGTAGTACAGTGCTTACTATACTATTTTGTTAATAATTTTCAATAAGTGCATAAAATTTTGATGTTTTTACTTGGGGTTTTGCACGCATTAGCTATTCTATTGCCCGCCATACGAAATTTTCACCGTACGATACCAACTCCGGAATTGATTAATGTCGTATGGCGGGGATCTACTTACTCCCTAGAACTTCTGAGCAAGCGGGTGATAAGGAGGGCAAAGTCCATCAAATTCCAAGGAAGGCTGTTTTGTGTTCACAAGAAGGACTGAGTCAAACTCAGAGACCTTCTAGACTTGTCGCCACTCAACAAGTTCATAGAAAACAACAAGTTCAGGATGTTAACCCTTCAACACATAAGGACTCTGTTACCAAAAGGGGCGTACACAGTCTCGATAGACCTGGCACATGCCTACTGGCATATTCCAATAACCCGCCCCTTCTCCTCCTACCTAGGATTCAGGCTACAGAAGAAGAAGTAAGTCTTCAGAGCCATGCCCTTTGGACTAAACATAGCCCCAAGGATTTTCACAAAACTAGCAGATACAGTCGTTCAACAACTACGCCTAGAAGGTGTCCAGGTAGTAGCGCACTTGGACGACTGGCTGGTGTGGGTAGCATCTAGGACGGAGTGTATGCAAGTATCCAAGAAAGTGATCCAGTTCCTGGAACATCTGAGATTCAAGATCAATGTCAAGAAGTCTCTACTATCTCCAGCTCAAGAGTTTCAATGGCTCGGAATCCTTTGGAACTTAGTCACACCTTCTCTCCATTCCCCCAGGGAAGAGGAGAAAGATTGCACTAGAAAGATTAAGCGGATTGGAAGATGTCAAGTCAGGAAATATTGAGGTTCTAAGTAAGTATGGAAACCTTTCCTCTTTATTTATTCATAAGTAGGTTTACTCTTCGCTTTAAAGGTACAGTACAGACAATCTTACCTGCCAATTCCCAAACCACTTATTTGATTATCCACTGTTGAACTATTGATACCTTTATGAAAACATATACAGGTATACCTTACCTTACGTCGGTAATTGGTTCCAAGTTCTGTATTTTATTTATAAGTGCAATTTTTAGAAAATATGGTTAATAAGAATCTTTGAACTTACAAACAAATAAATTTTAATTTTCAATAGAATACAGAATAAAAAGTAATCTTAGGTTTTACGAATAAATATCGGCTTACCTCCTTACATGTAAATGTAGATGTTTGAAATTTAGTGGGGTCTTTATTTGTTAATGTGATTTGCTCTAAGATAGTATAAAACAGAAAGGAAGTCATTAGAATTACTTTACAATAGTATAAAATAAATTCAGTTAACCAGTTGTTACATTTACCAATATTTACATTCAATATCTTTAGTTACATTGCGTAAGTAGATGGCTGTGGATCGTCAGCGTCAATATCTGATTTGTTTGTTGTTGCTGTCCAATATGCATTATAGTTAGAAACTGGTCGAAGGTTTGTTGAATTGTGCTCTTGTTCTTTTCTTCAAGGATTTTGTGGTAGGGAGCAAAATCATATAAACAATACTCGGTTAACTATATGTTAGTATAATTGTGATACCGTCCTGACTTTGAAAACAACTGACATAGAAACCAAAATAAAAACAATCTGTAATTACTGTTATTAAAATACATCTTGAATTGATGATAGAAAGGTACAAAAATGATTAAACGAACTTCAGATTACAGTACGGTCCCGAATTATGCTTGTTCGAATTATGTGATTCTCCATTTATGCTGTCACTATTTTTCTAAAATAAATTTTTTGGGCTCAGGCCATGTTGTCCTGATGGAAGGTTCCTTTAGTAGCTTCCTAAGGGTATATATGACTACGGTGGATATTCCCAGAGAATTAAACTAAAGGTTTCCACAATTCTAACTTCTGGCGCGAGTACCCTTAAGGTTGTCCATTAGGATATCGCATAATAACAGTGGACGTGTTCTTGACACGCCACATAGCTATCTGCACCCCACATAGCGTTTACACTTTGAGGGGGAAATTAATGGCAAGATATGGGAGGAGCCGTTACAAAGTTCTCCTCCGTTACTGTTATGGGTACTCGGATGAAACCGGGACAGTCGTTCTGGTTAACTAAATAAAGCATGCGATGCGAACGACAGCGTCGGCTGCGCCCCCGGTTAGGCAATAGGTCCGCCACAAAACACAGTATATTTCGATAGAAAAACGTTACTTTACGGCCAGAGCTAATTTATACAGTATAAGAAGTAAATACTCAACTTTCTAAAGACAGAAGAAGCTGAAGATTGCGACATGGCTGCAGTAAATAGTGAAAGAACTAGGAAAAACACCTGGTCAAAGACGCTACTATGAAAGGAATGGGTGAAGTTGGCGGGCAGTGATGACGTCAGCAAGATGGCCGACGCATATGACGTCATCTGAGTACCCATAACAGTAACGGAGGAGGAGAACTTTGTAACGGCTCAACCCATATCTTGCCTCTAATTCCCCCCTTAAAACGTAAACGCTATGTAGGGTGCAGATAGCTATGTGGCGTGTCAAGAATACGCCCCCTGTTATTATGCGATATCCTAAAGGATAACCTTAAGGGTACTCGCGCCAGAAGTTAGAATTGTGGAAACCTTTAGCTTAATTCTCTGGGAATATCCACTGTAGTCATATATACCCTTAGGAAGCTACTAAAGGAACCTTCCATCTGGACGACATGGCTATCTCACCCAAAAATAGATTTTTTGCTTCGCTCAAAATCCGTTTTCTGTATCTGAAAGCTGTTCAAAGCTTGCGAGTCAAGCACTACAAAATGTATCAATTCTATTGTCTTTTTAAGTAAAGTCATACCTTGAGATATGAGCTTAGTGCGTTCTGGGACAAAAGCTCGAATGTCAATTTGCTCGTATCTCGGATCAATTTTTCCATTATAAAATAGCTAAAAAAAAATAATCCGTCTCCACCCTCTGAAAAACACCTAAAAACAATATATTATAGTGGAAAAATATGTTTTTAATTTTCCTTATTCACATTCTACGCTCACAAAATAACAAATACCTCTGTACTGTTTATGATCTGCCATAAAATGTGACATTATTATGGAGTTTTACCTTCGAGACAAATGGTAGCGGCTAACGTCGGTTTGTGCGGAGGAGGAGGGAGAGAGAAAGGGGAGGAGATCGACTTGATGGCAACATGTTCGATACGTTACACTTTTGTAACACTTAAGTAACAAACTTTAAATCTAACTTAAATGAAATTAGCTTACTGTACACACTTAAAAATGAATGTTAATCTTACGTTACACTAAACTTAATTCTAATTTTGTTTCATTTTCATTATCTCACTTTTCTTCCGGCTTTGCTCTTTTTGCTTCACTTTTTGACTCCCTTTCACCTTCACTTTTTGCCAGCCTTTTTAAAAGGAACCTAACTACGGATATTTGCTTTTGTCTCCCCTTCAAAATGTTACAAAAATGACGTACACAAGTGTCGTCACAAAAGGCTAACGCACAACCACATGCCAACTTGTTCGGGTGACCAGAGACACAATTTCATCCACTACAATAGGTCCGGGTTCATCAGGGTCTGGCGTATGGAACCCTTCAAAGTCCCTCCCAGCGATGGAAGCTGGCCACAATTTCTTCCCTGCTGAATTAACGGATTTTGAGTGAAGCAAAAAATCTATTTTTGGGTGAGGTAGCCATGTCGTCCTGATGAAAGTTCCTTTAAAGTAGCTTCCTAGGTTATATTTGACTACAGTGATATATCCCAGAGAATTTTACCTTAAGGTATCCAGAATTCTAACTCCTGGCACGAATATCCCTGGCTTTTGCCTTTAGGGATATCGCATAATATCAGAGGACGTATTCTTGACACGCCACATAGCTATCTTCACCCCGAATAGCGTTTTCGCTTCGAGAGGGGAAAGTGGCAAGAATCGGAGGAGAGTCGTTATTAAGGCACGCTCGACTCCTACTGTTGAGTACCTGTATGACGTCACGACGGGGCGCCATCTTGTTGTTCCTTGTAGCGTTAGCGAGGTGCCACAGATACAGTACTTTCGGGAGGGATTCTTTCAGCCTTTTATAAAAGTAGGGTGGGTCCATCAGGACGACATGGCCACCTCACCCAAAAATAGATTTTTCGCTTCGTTCAGAATCCGTTTTTTGGGCTCAGGCCATGTCGTCCTGATGGAAGTTTACCAGAGCATTAATGTATCTGTGGATATCCCATTAGTGCCTAAACCGCGAGGTAAATTTTCCCTGGTCATTTAGACCTAGAGGCACATGGTGTTACCGTTATACACCATTTCAACTAATCATGAACTATGTTAGTGCTTCCTGTCCCCTACAGGGAAGAGTCATGGCAGACTCCGGGAAAAGTCTCGAGGATTGTATATTCGTATGAACAATCTAGCCAACAAACAGGTATATTGGTCTCATCATACACCATTTTAAAGCAGAGTTTGTATTCTGAAAGGAACAAATGTATGTATTGACTACCGACATCTCCCCCGGTCTATTTGGTGAGCTGTATGCAAGATAGACTGGTTTGAATCCATGTAGGTACAATTGTATAAGTCAGTAAAATAATCAAGGTATATAAAATCAGTCTTAACCAGGGACTGATAAACCTGATATATACACACAAGGGGAAGGTTTGTTAGCTTTAGAACAGATATTGTATATGTTCAGACTATATTTACAAGATGAGAGGTTGTATATAAATGCTCAGACACGTTTTATATATTTAGAATTTTGGGGTGAAAAAAGACGCAAAATTCACTTATACCTTTATTGATATTCAATAAAGCATGAAGTCAATGTGCATTTTATAATACAATATAAAACGAAATTTGGAAATATAGTTGAAAGCATAAATAAAAGGGGTAATATCAGAAATACTTGTTTCATCTGAAAGAAACGCAAAAGCCACTTTAGAAAGGAAATATTGTAACATTTTCCTATTTTCTTATTTCTGTCATTACAGTCTATAAACACTTGCATAGCTATACGCATGGCACACGTGTAAGACTTTTATGCTTCTTTCACCTTTATACTTGGAACAGTCCATAGTGTCACTACAGTGGCACTTTACTTAACATGTCACTCCGAAGGGGGAGATCATGTACACCCATCGTTAAAAGTCCCGATTAGTGCACTGTTCCTCGCAGTTTTCAAGCGGCAGGTTTTAGCACACTGCCTTCCGTCACCACGAAGCGCTTAATCTCCTGCACTAGCGTTTAAAGAAGACCCTGGATGACTTCCATCCAGTATATGAGCGAAGACTTTCAAAATTCATATTTTGGAAGAAGTTCAGAGACGAAGCAATCTTTCTCGGATCATGACCAGCGGGTGTACTGTCTGGATCCGCTCTGCGAATGAATAAGTGATCTTCGCCCTTAATTGTTTCAAAGACAATGTCGAACCTGAGGTTTCTCCCCTAAAAAGCTGTCCTTCCCTAAAGTCTGAAGTTCTACGAAGATAGACCTTTAGGCACTCTACTGGACATAGACGCATCTTCCTTCAGAGGGCAGATTCTCTAGGGACCCGACCTTTTGGTGGGTAGCTCATTCTTAGCGAGAAACGCTGGGTCAGGAAAGAGATTCAGTTCTCCACTCTCCGTGAACTGAATATGGCCCTCATCCCTCGAAAGGGCCACTATTTCGCTAACTCTGGCTCCTGAGGCTAGTGCAAATAAGAATATAACTTTTTGGGTCAAATCCTTTAGAGAGCAGTCTTCATTGTTCAGGGTTGAAGCTAAATGAAGAACCTTATCCAGGGACCATGAAATGGGCTTCGGAGGTGCTGCAGGCCTAAGCCTAGCGCAGGCCTTAGGGATCTTATTGAAGATTTTGTTAGAGAAGTCCACCTGGAAGGCATACAGCAAGGGTCTAGTCAAGGCAAATTTACACGTAGAAATTGTGTTGGCTGCTAAACCTTGTTCATGGAGATGAATAAAGAATGATAAACAAAAATCTGTCAAGATTTCTTTTGGTTTCTTTGCCTTGACAAAGGCAACTCATTTCTTCCAGGATGACTCGTATTGTCTTCTAGTAGATTTAGACTTATATTCTTCTAAAAAGTTTATACTCTCTTTTGAAATCCCGAACCTTTTCTTGACTGCTAAAGAGAGAAAATCATGAGATGAAGGTTTTGTGTTTTCTGTGATGAAGCGAAGACAGTCGACTTCTGCACTTGTTGAGTCAGAACTGGATCCGGCAACAGGACCAGCTTCAGTCGCAGTTCCGTTATTAGAAGGAACCAAATGCTATTGGGCCACTTGTGAGCCACTATCGCTGCTGTTCCTCGAAAGGATCTCAGTTTGTTGAGGACATTTAACAGGAGGTTGGTTGGAGGGAACAGGTAAATCCTGGACCATCTGTTCCAATCTAGGGACATCGCATCCACTGCTTCCGCTAGAGGGTCCTCGTATGGGGCTACATATCGAGGTAGCTTCTTGTTGTTGCTCGTCGCGAAGAGGTCTATCTGCAGTCCTGGGACTTTGCGTAAGATGAAGGAGAATGATCCTGCGTCTAGGGACCATTCTGACTCTATCGGGGTAAACCTGGATAGAGCGTCCGCCGTCACATTACGGAACCCTTGAAGGTGAACTGCTGATAAGTGCCATCTCTTCTTTTCCGCCAAACGGAAGATGGCCAACATCACTTGGTTGATTTGGGGCGATCTCGAACCTTGTCGGTTAAGACATCTCATTATCACTTCGCTGTCCAGGACCAGTCTGATGTGGATCGAGCAGCGAAGCTTCAGTTTCTTCAGAGATAGAAAAACTGCCATGGCTTCCAGAATGTTGATGTGGAAGGTCTTGAAGAGGGAGGACCAGGTCTCTTGGACTTTCCGTTGGTGAGAGTGGCCTCCTCATCCTTCCTTTGAGGCATCCATGTGAACGATGACTGAGGGTGGAGGTGGTTGTAAGGGCACCGATTTCTTTAGGTGTTTGGCCTTC
Source organism: Palaemon carinicauda (assembly GCF_036898095.1). NCBI lineage: Eukaryota > Metazoa > Arthropoda > Malacostraca > Decapoda > Palaemonidae > Palaemon > Palaemon carinicauda. Next base: position 4,207,904 of record NC_090755.1, read on the forward strand.
GACCATGGCTTGAGAAGTGATCGCAGACGGGTTGGTATTGGTCTTGTTAGATCTCTTCGAGCGTTTGATGCGTATCTTCTCCAGACTCCTGATGCATCTTTTAATTGTGCCCTCAGCACTGGGTCTGTCACTGAGGCAAGCTGGAGGGAGCCCAGTACTCTCTCCTGTTGTCGTCTTGATATCTGAGCGGATTTTAGAAGTCTCTTGACAGATCCCGCTATCTCTCTCCTCTTCTTTGATGGAAGGGAGAGGCGTTGTGACTGTAAGTTCCAATGAACTACGAGCCATTGAAACTTTTGAGCTGGAGATAGTCGAGACTTTTCCATGTTGATCTTGAATCCCATATGTTCCAGGAACTGGATCGCTTTCTTGGAGGCTTGCGTGCATTCTGCTTCGGATGCTGCCCACACCAGCCAATCGTCCAGGTAGGCAATTACCTGAACTCCTTTTAGACGTAGTTGATGAATGACTGCGTTTGCAAGCTTCGTGAAGATCCTTGGGGCTGTGTTTAGTACGAAGGGAATAGCTCTGAAGACATATTGTCTCTTTTGTAGCTTGAATCCTAGGTAGGAGGAAACTTGTCGATTGATTGGGATATGCCAATATGCGTCTGCCATGTCTATGGAGACTGTGTATGCCTGTTTGGGCAGTAGGGTCCTTATGTGTTAAAGGGTGAGCATCCTGAACTTGTGGTTCACTATGAACTTGTTGAGGGGTGACAAGTCTAGAATGACTCAGAGTTTGTCCGAGTCCTTCTTTGGAACACAAAACAGTCTTCCTTGGAACTTGACAGACTTTGCCCTCCTTATTATTCTCTTGTCTAAGAGTTCTTGGACATAATCTTCCAGAATGGGGGTTGAGTGTTGGAAGAATTGAGGGAAAGTTGGTGGAGTTGCGTTCCAGCTCCAACCTAGTCCGTTCTTGATCAGGCTGTGGGCCCAGGGATCGAAGGTCCAACGATCCTGGAAAGAGAATAGTCTCCTTCCTACCGGAAGCATCGCACTTTGAGTGCTGACCAGAGGGCTTGCCTCCTTGGCACGTCCACCCCTGTTGCCTTTGCCTCTTGAGGGGTGTCTAGAGGAGCCTCAAAAGGATCCTCTAGATTTTGGCCGAAAGGTAGTGTATTGTCTTTCGAAGGCCGAGGTAAAGACAGGCGACTGTGTCGCCAGCTGCTGGGGTACTAATTGGTACGTGGTGGGTGGTTGTGCCAACGCCTGGGGCACCGTGGCCGCGGGAAGGTGTTGCTGTTGTCTAGGTGGGTGAGAGGGCGCTCTTGGCCTCTTAGTCTTCCTTTTGAGTTGGGGACCCTCATCCTGGGAAGACTTCCTCTTCATCGATAAGCCCCACTTTTGGAGAAGATTTCTATTCTACGTTGCAGCTTTGTTGACGACCTCCTTAACCACTTCACTTGGAAATAGGTCCTTATCCCAGATGCTGGATGATATCAGTTTCCTTGGTTCGTGCCTCACCGCAGCGAACACGAACTCTCTACAAGCCCTTCGGGCTTTGATAAAGTTGTATAGGTCCTTGGTCACTGTTGCCAGGTGAGCCTTGGCAAAGACCATGTATATGTCTGGGGATGGGGAGACACTTGCCATCGTCTCCAGTCCGGTTTGAAGAGACATTGAGGCGGCAAGTCTTTCTTTCATTTCCTGCTGCCGGCGCAGGTGAAAGTCTGACAACTTAGGGAGGTCTTCACCGAACTGACGTCCGGCAATGTCAGCGTCCAACTTCCTGACTGAGAAGATATGATGTACATCCTTCCAATCCGATTCGTTGGATGGTAGGGCGAGGGAGAACGGCCTACACTCCTCGAGTGTGGGACATGGTTTCCCTGCCTCGATCGCCTTCAAGGCTGCCTTGTACCCTTTTTCCATAAAGGGGAAGGCTCGGGAAGAAGAAGCAATGAAGGAAGGGTGCTTCTTACTCAGAGCCGGCACTTTAGAATTAGTGAAGGCCCTCTCCTTCAGTGTGCTGGATAGCAAGGCATGAGCTTTGGGGAGGTCGAGGATTATGACCTCTTTCAGCTCTGTCTCCTCTTTCGAGGGTGATTCCATCCTAAGACGAACATAGCACTCTGGGTAGGCCCCTTGGCTGGGCCAGAATTCCACATCCTCGACAGGAACTGTGCCCAGCTTGTCAGAGATGAAGATATTTCCCCCTGACATGGGCATGTGCTCAGCATGCCTCCATGGGTTGACGGCCGAGAAAGGGGGAAGATCCTTTACGTTCAGCTTCTTTGGAGCTGCACGAGAAGCTGCGAGTTGGTGCATTTCCAACCTTAACGCAACTTCTTTTTCAGTTGACTGCTTCTTCAGGTCTTGGACCATAGTGAGAATCGACGTTAGAGTCTGACTCATGTCGGCCAGTTGGGGAGCAGAGGAGGTCGAGGCGACGGGCTCTGCGATTGGAGCTGATGAAACCGAAACTATTTCGGTTCCTTCGTCGTCATTCTCGGGAGCCATCAATGACTCCTCCTCCTGATCTTCAGCAAGAAGACTCCTTTCAGTGCCTTCTGACACTTCTGACATCTTGTCTTCTAGGTGGATGTCCTTCATGGCATCCGATACATCAGATTCTATCAGAATCTGGACGAGGGGGATCTCTGATTGAGGTTGCGGGATTACTGCATCCGAAGATGCCCTTGAGAAAAGACAGGCCCTCATCTTTTCATTAGGAAGGTAGGGCCCGGTGGTGTTCTGAAAACCCCTGACCTATTTTCGCAGCTTCTCTCTTGCTGCATCCCTTGTCTCAGTTGTCTTTTGGTCATCAAAAGCCTCAGTAACCAGATTAGAGAAAACGTCACATACCTGGGGGTCCCAATACTTCAGAGCTCCCTTCGTCGCTGCACAGCGCACGTGTGTCCTGCACAGTCCATGGCCGCAGAAGTTCTTGCTGCGGACGTTGTAGAAATGGTTCCCGCACTTGGGATGGTCCTCCTGTAAAGAGAGGAAAATAAAATGAGTATTCAGTGAATTATCTCACAATATTCAGTATACAATATAGTTATGTATATATAGCTTAGGATAGGTAAGCTAGAAAGGAAGAAGGAAAGACACATACGTGTGTTTCCTGTCCAGCCAATTGCTGTGACCTCCCTCAGAATTAAAATCAAGGGTATTTCTAATGATAGAAAACTGTTGGAAGATCTCTACCCAAACAGGATATATAAAAGTGTAACTTAACACTGTCTTGCGGATTTTAATGTTAGGGATTAAATTTAGTGATCACTAATATATTAAAGAAAGAACTCACTTTCTTTGTATTAAGTGGTCTTACAATAGGCTGCCCATGAAAACACAGTGTATGTTAGAAAATTATGGGCTACCGTATAATCTATACTCTTGTTTTCTGATTGCAGTATGATCTATATTGCAATTATACTGTCTACTGTATAGTCATATGCTGCAGTACCCGCTGGCATATGCCGGCAGGCTAGCACCTGGGTACAAGTCAGAAGGTGCACTGCCTTCTGGGGGTAATGGGCGGCAGATCGCCGGCCGCCGGGAGGTCGCCGTCAGTCGGCGGCCTCCGTCAGCCGGCGGTTAGGTAATATACCGGCAGTCGGCATAGTTGCCGGCAGATAGCCGATGGGCGGTGGGTCGCCGGATGTCGGCAATTTATGCCAGCCGGCGATTATGTTATGTCAGCGGTCTGCAGCCCATCCGACTGCCGGCAGCTAAGCATAGCTGGCGGCAGTTAGGACCCAGGGTACTTGTCATAAGAGAGAGAGAACGCATGGACGAAGGATCATGTAAAGGCTCAGCCTTACTGTCCTCTATCCAGAATGAGGGTTCAAATGGAATGGGGAAAAGTAACATTCAAGCTTCCATCCATCCACAACCTTGCCGGCGTCTGCCGTCAGGGTTATGAATGGCAGACCAAGAGAGGACTGAAGAACACTGAACAGGGGGTTGGGGCCTCTGCCGGCAGCCGGCACAGCCAAGCAACAGACAGAAAACCCGAGCCAGTCCCACAACCTACCGGTACTAGGGTCGATTGTAGGATGATAGCCAAAGGTATGTGATGTCTAGGCCATCGCTAAAGGACAGAGTGGGAAGGGGTGAGGGTCCTGTAGGGTGCGGGAGGAGCTGGCAATAAAGCCTGTCCTACCTCACCTAACGAGAGACTGTTCCAGTATTAGAACTATCCCAAGTGGCCAGAGAAATCTATTCCCTAGCCTAGGGTTAGTCCAATACAGAAAAGAGATTGGCAGCACCCTCGCCGCTATGTCTAGACAGAAGGAAAAAGAGTCTAGTGTTGGTGTCCCCCAAGCAATAGAAGAATTCTATTCTTCAGCTTAGGTTCTGCCGGCACAAGACTGTGTGCTAGGCCACAGGGAGAAGGCATCATATCCTATAATGCCTTCAGGTGTGGCCTAGGGAGGTCTAGCCTCCTGCGTCGGTAGCCTAACCTAGCCAGGGAATTCCATTCACCTTGCTAGTCGGCGACTAACCACAGACAGAATACTCTGAGGTTCTGACTAAACCCAAAAACCTGCATCTGCAGTTACAGGGAAAGGACAGAAACACCCTAGCCTAGTTTTACTCGAAATCAATTCGAGGTAAAGCCGACTAGGGTTCAGCCTAGGCTAACTCAGAGGGAGAAGAGATTGATCTTAAATCTCCGAAGGAGACTAGTATCGCCCTATAAAAGACTAAGAGGTATCAGTCTCCGCTTGAATAACGCGATACAAGAGCAATCGGGGATGTGTATGAAAGTATACTAAAGCCCCTAGGCTAGTAGCCTAGAGGCAGTGAGCATCGATTACCTAAATCACCGAAACTCTCTCGTATACTATCTTTGGAAGAGGAAAATTTATGCAGTAAAAATCTTACATGTATAAAATATTGCCTAAAGCTTCAATAAAATTGCCACACTTGGAAAAACTATATATCATGCATGAAAGTAATAAAAGCAAAACGCCTAGGCTAGGAAGCCTAGCGTAAGCGAGTATCGGTTACCTAAATCGCTGAAACCTACGAATACTTTTGGCTTAATATAAAATTTCTTAGCAATGAAGGCTAAATAGCTAAATTTATTAAAGCTAATAACACCGGGAAGGTCGTTCTGGCTAACTAAATGACTCATGCATAGCAAACGACAGCGTCCATGTCGCCTCCGGTTAGGCAACAGCTCTTGTTACGTTAATTGAACCTTGAATCGAGTAAAAAACTGGCAAGAGCTTACATTTATACAACGTAAAGATAATACTCAACTTTCCAGAGGCAGATGAGGCTGGAGAAAGCATCATAGCGAGAGATAAATCCAAAAATAGCGTGAGAGCACTGGGAAAAAAACGAGCAAAGCCGCTACGAATAAAGGAATAACAAGATGGCGCCCGGTTGTGACGTCATACAGGTAATCAACAGTAGGAGTCGAGCGTGCCTTAATAACAACTCTCCTCCGATTCTTGCCACTTTCCCCTCTCGAAGCGAAAACGCTATTCGGGGTGAAGATAGCTATGTGGCGTGTCAAGAATACGTCCTCTGACATTATGCGATATCCCTAAAGGCGAAAGCCAGGGATATTCACGCCAGGAGTTAGAATTCTGGATACCTTAAGGTAAAATTCTCTGGGATATATCACTGTAGTCAAATATAACCTAGGGAGCTACTTTAAAGGAACTTCAATCAGGACGACATGGCCTGAGCCCAAAAAAGAGTTCTTCTTGTGACACCTTGTCATGCATCGTCAATAATTTTTAAGCAATGGACGATATTGAAATGTTCGTTCCAAAATTCATGAAGGGTGAGATTGATGTTGTCTGTGACATCGAAGCATTTCTTGAACAGATGCTTCATGTACAGATTTTTAAAGTTGGAAATTACTTGTTGGTCCATGGGCTGGAGGAGTGCCGTGGTGTTGGGCGGGAGATAAAGGACCTTGATAAACCTGTATTCATCAAGAATGTCCTCTTCGAAACCAGGAGGGTGACCAGTGGCATTGTCGAGGACCAGGAGACATTTCATTGGCAGGCTTTTCTCGGACAAATATTTTTTGACTGCCAGACCAAAACACAGATTAACCCATTCTGTGAAGAAATGCCACGCAACCCAATCCTTAGCATTAGTGTGCCACATCACTTGCAGTTTTTCTTTCAAGATCCTTTGGCTCTTGAAAGCATGTGGGTTTTCTAAGTGGTACACCAGCAGTGGCTTGACCTTACAGTCACTGCTGGCATTGGCACACAAGGCTAGGGTTAAGCGGTCCTTCATGGGTTTATGGCCCGGTAGTCTCTTCTTCTCCTGCCTTCATGAATGTCCTCTGGGCATTTTCTTCCAGAAAAGGCCAGTTTCATCGCAGTTGAACACTTGTTGGGGGATGTATCCTTGTTCTGCGATAACTGAGGCAAAGGTTTTGACGTAGTCCGCCGCGGCTTTCGAGTCTGAACTTGCTGCTTCCCCATACCTCACAACCGAGGGTATCCCAGTCTGTTTTTTTAAATTATCCAACCAGCCACTACTGGCTTTGAAGGTTTCTGCTGGCGTCAAAGTTTCCACTCTCTCAACTGCTTGCTTTCCTTTCAAGTCATCATAGATTCTGCTGGCCTTTTCACAGATGATTGTCTCGGTCACGCTATCTCCTGCCAACTGTTTCTTTATCCATATTAAAAGGAGCCTCTCCATCGTGTCATGAATATCACTGCACAACTTGGAAAGGATAGTTAGTCCTTTGAAGGGCTTGGTGCTCTTTATAACATCCTTCTGCTTGAAGAGAATACATATTGTTGATGTACTCTCATATTGGCGAGCCAGCTTAGTCCCCCGTACACCACTCTCATGTTTTTCGATTATTTCATGCTTTAACTCGATTGTCATCATACTCTTTTTCTTTTCACTACCTTTGTTTGCACCCACTTGCTTCTGACCCATTGCTCATTCGCTTAATTCTGTAATGGTTAACGCAAAAAACACATAAAAAAAAGCAAACACTACGGCCGATGCTCGGAAATAACTTTACGTGACAGAGATCTGACGGAAAAGAGCGAGCGATGCTGTCCTTGTGAGAAGCCTATCGCACTCTCGGCCAACTAGCAGCCGCATAGGGAACCGTCTCGTATCCTCGTACAGTAATACTGCGACATACGTGTGTCCCAACATACGAGAAATTTGAGGTACGAGGGAAGTTTCAAGGAAATTTTTGCCCCGAGGTAAGAGACAAATTTGAGATACGAGGATACGAGACGGTTCCCTATACGGCCGCTAGGTGGCCAAGTGTGCTAGAGGCTGCTCACGAGGACAGCATTGCTCGCTCTTTTCCGTCGGATCTCTGTCGCGTAGGGTTATCTCCAAGCATCGGCCGTAGTTTTTGCATTATTGTGTTTTTTGCATTAATCAGTACAGAATTAAGTGAATAAGCAATGGGTCCAAAGCAAGAGAGTGCAGACAAGGGTATTGAAAAGAAAAAGCGTATGATGACAACCGAGATAAAGCATGAAAAAATCGAAAAGCAAGAGTGGTGTACGAGCCGGCCGGAGGTAAGGGATACAGCCGCCCCCACGGATCCATCCGTGATTGAGGATACAGCCAACACGGAGGATCAAGTGGTAGAGGGCTTATTGGACACTGGCGAATGTTCTCCTTACGAAGTGTCCTCCTACAGGAAGGTCTTGGCACTGATCCGGCAGCACCACAGACTAGACGAGCCTAAACCGTCATCAGAGCAGGCTTGGCTTTCGGGTTTGGGAAGGATAGTAGATAATCCAGTTCAACAGAAACCATCCTTGACCCTACCTCTGGCTCTGGATGTGGCCCTGGGCATGGACCACATTGACCGGTTTGTCGCGGGACATAAGAACTCCCTCAGAGCCCAAGGGTCCTTCAAGCTCCTGCCAGGACTTAGGACCCAGAAGAAGTTTTATGTGCCAGACGGGCGTCCTGCGGGGCCTCGGACATTGGAAGAAGCCTGCACGACGTTAAGCCAGGGCAGTGCAGATGACAAGAGCCTTACTGCCCCAGTGGTCTTCTCTCAGGCGGAGGCCGCTATGATGGAGGACACATCACAGGTTTCCAGCTCTCCCACGATGTCTCAGTGCCGGAGAATCAGGCCCTACTACAAGAACTCATACGTTCGGGAGGAAAGGTCATGAAGTCCCTTACATTCCAGTCCCTGACCCAGACGGCAAACTGGGTGTTATGGAGGAGAGATAGGGTTCTTAACAGGCTCCCCCGTAGACTTCCCGAACATGAGGCAAAATTCCTGAGAAATGCTCCGGTGTTCTTGAAAATTGTACGATGGAAGGAATAAAACAAGTCCATTAAAAAATGTTCACTTTAATGAAAGGTTGAACTTCCATGTGAAGTTAAATTTTGAACTGGTTGCTGGTGGGCTTGTTGACGTAGAGAAGGATTTTCCTGTGTCAGAAGTAACTACAGGTATGCTGTCTTCCTTCTCCTACCCTCCTCGCTTTTCAAGAAACCCTGAGGACATAAACGAAATACTATTTTCAAAAGGTAAAGGCCAGTTTTGCTAAATCACTCAATTCAATAACTGTAGTAAAATGAAAAAAAGACTTTTAAGGTAAAAGCGCAAGCTCTGCTATTTCACTCAAGTCGCTAAACTCAGTAGTTAACTTTACAATTAAATTGAATTCTGAGCAATGAAAAATATATAGCCTACATATTCTGCCTTCAATTTAACGTGGCAACCACCTAACCACGAAAGGCCCAATGATCCGAAAACTTCGGAGTAAAGTAAACACAATATAACATTGGCTAATTAAGTAAAAACTGCCTCTAATCCAAAAAACTTTCATATGGTAACATGCAAAGTTACAGCAGTGATAAATTATGAATAGTTTAAATACCAAATCCACAGGGTTTATTAATTGGGATCGAGCAAGGGAATATTTATCCACGATAAACAAATTGACAGGGAATCACTTTAGAAGTCAGCATATCTTTCGTAATGACGTACCTTATCAATTCAATTCCTCGGAAATTTGGCGAAGATAGTGTCCTGATGTTACGCCGCTTTTGGCTGGTCTCGTCTTGTGCAGGATGGCGGAGAAAAGTGAGTTTATGTTACTCCTCCATTATATGACTTCGACAAACTCTGGATATAATTAACTCCTGTAATATCCAGCCGTCCGTCCAGTACAAAAACCTTCTTTCAACTCCCTTCTCTCTGCTGGCGATGTTTCCTTTAGAATTCGTATTACTGGAAAAAACAAGACCACCAGCAGATAGTTCCGAAAGGGTTGTTTAGTAGTTCACGCTTCAAAGGATTTACCGTCAAAACGAAAATATACAATATGCTGGGTTTCCCTTCAAGCGTAAACTACCCTTAATTATAATAATAATAATGCATAAGTTATCACTGGGTAACACAGGTTTACCAAGAAAGAAAATTAATAAACAATGGAATATATGATTTGCTATCCAAATACTGTAGCAACAACAAAAGGAACAACATTAATTAAACAGAATTTCCAACACTCCAGGGAAGGAGCTCGGATTTTCTAGGCTTTGAAAATCTGAGGAAGTTCTTAATTTATTCTAGGAGCATATCCTTAGTCCTTAATCCTGAAGCAACGGCAGCTGCTCTCTTTGGATACCTATAATTAGAGTCCACTGCTATAGTTTTCTTGGGTCTCACAGAGGGAGCAATGCCACTAATACAACCTTTATCCCTGAGCAAGGGTATAAGGCTGGTAACATGTCTTTTCACAACTTCACCAGACTTCCCTTTCAAAATCTGAGCATTGGTCACCTCCCAAGGTCATTCTTTACCACCCCCTTAACAATCCCAAGTGGATAATTTAAGGCCTTAGTATGAGGCTCCTTCAGCAAAACAATGTCTCCAGCTTCAATGATTTTATGGGTAACAGGCTTGTATCTGTCAGTCTTATCAACTGCTTGATTTATCAATGTCGTCAAAAATTCAGAATGATAAATTCTAATCAAGGTCTCTCTTACCTTCCTCAGCTTGCTGTAAGTGTCCTCAATTATTCTTGAGGGTGAATCTTTCAAGTCATACTCCCCATCTAATTCAGGATCACACTGCAATTCGGGTATAATGTTAACAGAGGTTAACTCGTAGCCATGTATTAAAATTTCTGGCGTTATTGGGCTAGGTACAGATTCATCAGGCACATCCCTTAAACCATCCTTAAAGGCAATGGGACGACGATTTATAAGATGAGTTGCCTGTGATATAAGAAAGGCCATATCCCTTATGTCTAACACATTTGTTTTAATGGATTTGTTAATTAGATGTTTTACCATTTTTATGCAAATTTCCACTAAAGAACCCATTTGGCTACAACCCTTGTAATAATTTTCAAATTCAATAGGTTTAATTCCATTTTCTTCAAAGTATGACTGAGTATCAGGATCTTTTAAAAAATCTGCAATAACATTAGCCCCGGCAATAAGTTGTGTCCCCAAATCGCTTACTACAAATTGTGGTAAACCATGTTCAAAGGTATGTAGAGTGAATGATCTCAAAAATTCCTTGACTGACAAATCCAAGCATAATTTCAAATTAATGGCCCTTGTATACATACAGCTCATACACAGAATCCAAACCTTCACCTTACTACCCTGTTGCTTTACAAAATATGGTCCAAAATAATCAATATATACATAACTGAAGGGAATCTGGGAAGGATCCATCCTAAACTCCCGGTAAGGGGACTGATTTAACCGAATGGTATGCTCCTTGTACCTTTACAGATGACACAATCTTTTACCACTCTTTTAACAGCTGAAAAACATTGTGGTATCCAGAACTTCTTGCGTAGCTCATTCAGAACAGAATAATAACCAGCATGCTTGAGTTTTATATGAAGACTCCTGATTATCAGTTCTGTCAAGGAACTTCTGTTAAACAGCAAGATTGGGAAGCAACACCTCTGTTTACCTTTCCACCTGTCAAACTTGCTTTTGACTCTGAGAATTCCATCTTTATCTGGGTAAACATTCAACTGTCTTACCAAATTAGGTATATCCTTAAGAAGTTTAGAATTGGATGCAAAATACTCCAACACACTAGGAAACTGAATTTTTTGTTCTTTCAATATGATCATCTTCAGAGCTTTCACATAAAATCCTGTATCATTAGATTCAACGGGAACCTTCAGTTTTCTAGCTGTAACTGTAGCTTTCCATTTGGCAAAACACTGGGCAACCCTGGCATGCACTTTAACCATGAGAGAGAAACTAGAGTATCTGTTTGGAGAAACTAGATGCTCAGCAACGTCCTCCCTAAGGTCTTGTACACAAACATTACTTAAAACATTCTCCTCTTTGAAGTCAAGGGTAGCCCTAGGGTTAGGAACTGTAACTCTCAAAATATCTTGACTGACTATAGACTGGTGGATATCAGGTTGAGGTCCGGAAAAATAGTTTGTATTAATTAACTGTTTATAGGACAAGGTTCTTGTTATGCAGTCTCCAGGATTGGCCGTTCCAGTGATGAAAGTAAAATTAACAGGAAACGTTTCACATAACTTATCTATTTGCTGTAGCCTGTTAAGAACAAATACAGACCTTTTCTGCATCTTATCCAGTTTATAGGAATATGAATTGATCCAAGAAAGAGCTACCAAACTATCAGAGTACAAATCCAAACTTTTTATTGCAATTGGAACGAGGCAATCAGGCCCTCCTAAATCTTTATACAAATCAATTAACAACTCCACACCCAAACAAATGGCTTGTAACTCCAGGGAAGGGATGGACTTCGTATTAGACTGTCTGTTTATGAGTCTGTTTTTGGCTAACAAAAAAATTGTTTGGCCAGTATCAATGTTCTCTGTCCATCTCTTTCCCCAACAAATCTTTGAACAACAATTTCAGGAGTAGAATTAGCTTGCCTTGCAATGCATTTCCATTCTTTTAGCTTTTCAGCAGGTAAAATATCATCCCATCCTAATGACTTATCACACTGTAAACCATGCATAAATAGCCTTGCCCTATTAAATACCGGACCATTGATATTATACAAATCAAAGTTTGAAGCAATGGACTTGAGGATGGACCTCTTCGTACTTGCCGAAGCTTCCAAAACAATGGGAAAAGTTGAAAGGGTATCCAACTCCCTATTCCATTTCAAACCTAAAAGTTTAACTTCCGTTAGTGTATTTTGATCCCAGTCTGAGTCAATGACTTCTTGAAGTGGCCCATCATTGGTGACAATTTGTTGCAATTCTATTCTATAAGGAGCAAATATATTTGTTAGCCGAGTATAGGCCCATTCCAAGGCATCCGAATTTTTGCAGGTATAAGCTCCATTATCCATATAAAACAACTGATAAAGCAATTTCTTCATATTTTTTACCTCTTGAGTATCATCCTCCACATCCAAAACCAGTATCTTATAAAGACTCAACATCAAAATTGTTGGGCTACATCTTAAACCAAAACTCAATCTAAGATTCTTGTAACCAACTAAGGAAAAATCTTTCTTCTTCACACTTCTAACCCAAAGAAAAAGTAATTTATTCTGATCTGAAGGTCTAAGTGCTATCTGATTAAAAGCCTTTTTGAGATCAAAGCAAAATATCTTCGAACCAAATCGTAAGTGAAGTAAGGCTGAACTTAACTTTTGGTTTAACGACGGCCCTGGATGAATTGCCTGGTTATGGCTTACTGTCATGGGTTTTCTAGGGTCCGCCTCAAATATGTTTGATAGAAATACTACTCTGCATTTTGTAGTCTCTCGATCAAGTTTAAACACCCCCATGTGGGGTAAAAAACTATGTTCAGGATGTTCAGTTAGGTAATGCTTAAGGTTTGGGATCTTTTCAATTATTCCTAAATTTTCTTGTTCTTTAATGACTTCATCCATGAGTTTCAGATGCATCTCCCTTTTGCAAAGCTTCTTTAAATTTGACTTTAACACTGCTTCAGCTAGTTTATAATTTTTACCAAGTAAGTGTGACACCTTACTGTTCCATAGCAGAGGCATTGTTATTCTACCATCCTCATTAACAGTGGCATTGTTAAGTGCATATCTTACTAGAGAATTATTGAGTTCCACAGATGTCTCATTCTCTTCCTTATCATAATTAAGGATCCTTTTGCAGTCATATTCCAACATTTGCTCGGTGGCCCTTTGTAGTGCTTGCTCATTTATGCCCCCGTTCTCATTTAAAACTAGAAAATTAGCTTCTACCACCATTTCCTCATGCTCCAATATAGATTCATCATTAAATTTACCTAATCCAAGGCCAATGGAATCAAGAGAACCTACATCCAACTGAGCAACATCAGACTTGCAAGTAATTGAAGTTTCAACTGCATTTAAATCAGGAAGGCAATGTAAATTTTTTAACATTGTGTCAACATTACCAAGAAGCATCACTCCAAAGGAAGTTTGAAAGTATACCGAAGGACTATCCTGTCCAAACCTAACTGTTGACACCATAGTGCAGTGAGCAGAGTTAGTGCCTAGGATGAAATCTATACTATTTAACTCATCCCCATTATTTAGCAACTGTTTATCTGCAAGGGTGTAACCCTTAGCAGAGAAATGGCTTGCCACCCTGAACAAATTAGGCAACTTCAAATTTATATTTATATAAGGTACACATAGGGCCTCCACCTTGCAAATTTCCTGACCAAATTTTAAATTCAGTTCCACAACCTTTGTATTATATGATTTAGCAGAGTTAAAACCATTAACAGTAAGACTCACATTTCTCCTCAAAACTTTGAACTGAATCTTCTTAACAGCTCTATCCGTAATAAAATTACACTGACAGCCCGAGTCTTGTAAACCTCTTATTTGTGTATGGTCCTCTAGCTGACAAGTGAAAGTTGGTATAGCAGATCTATTGCCATAGCACTGAAGAGCATCCACTGAAAATACTACCCCCGTGGAAACCTTTTCAGATTTCTCATTAACTAAATTGGAGTTTTTATTAAGACTTCTAGCATTGACCACCTCTTATTTTGGGGAATCTCTTTTAATGCAGAGAAAGGTGAAATGCCAGCCATTACATCCTCTGCATTTCTTATGAAGTCTAAAATTGCACAAACCCGCAGAATGAGAGGAACTGGCACACTTAAGGCAACCTCCTATCCCTTTCAGCTTATCCACCCTTGCCTTATTACTATTATAAACCGGGCACTTGAAAACTTGGTGATCATCAGTTGCTCTGTCATAAGCACATAAAGAGCATTTCGCCTTAGTAGGCTGCCCTTCAACATTCACATTAGAGGCTAGATTAACAGTCTCTGAAGTTTTGGGAAACTTCTTAACTTTTGTATAAATTTTCTGAGATGCTATGGCATATCGTTCACATGCTTCAAAAATGTTATCATTAATTTCTGAAAGGGAGGGCCTCGTCTTATTGGTAATATTTACTAGCTGAGATTGGAAGGTGCTGTTCATGCCATTCCAAAAGAAATAGTTCAAAAAATCGTCCACTTCCATTTTCAACAACTTAACAGATTCCATGAAATTTTTCATCTGACCAACGTACGCAAATGGATCTGTTTGGTAAGGCATTTTCATATCTGTCAACTGTTTTATTAACGTAAACTTCTGAAACCTAGGGGATGCTAAAGCAGACCTTAAAATTAATTTTGCATCTTCATATGTCTGTTTGTCTGTTTCAAGTGAATCGAGTAGTATGGATGCACGACCTGACACTTGTTGCTTCAGCAGCAGTAATTTGTCTCTCTGAGTGTACTTGAAGCTTTTAATAACCTCTTCAAATTCAGAAAGAAATTTCTCTATATTTTCTCCCTCTACACTTTTAAATGCTGGTAAAGGAGCTGTAGGGCTTTTCAAAAGGCTTCTAGCTTCTTCAAGTACAGAATGGGGAGGAACTGAATCTTTAGTAGCCTCAAGGGTAGCTATAAAAAAGTTTATTTTATCCAAGTAGCTCTCACAAGCTTCAAACTCAATATTCAATTTGGATTCATCTTCCTCTTCTTCCCATAATAACTTAGCTATTTTAGAATTATAAACCTTCAGCTCTTCAGCAAATCCATGAAATTTAGAGATAAGTGATCGCCGTTCAACTTCTGAACCCAATTTACAATCTTCAATTCGATTGACATTCTTAGTCACTTGACTGCGGATGTATTTCCGAGAATTTATCAAAAGCGATAATTCTGACATCTTTGCTGATTGCTACTAAAACAATATTTCAGACAATCACAAATCAATCTATAGAGCAGATCTAACCCAACAGAGTTTAAATGTGCGGCGTCCCTGTATAACCTTCTATTATCTAATCTACCTGGACCCTCTACTCTGAACAAGTAATTCTTGAAACTCAACTTGTTAATAAATTTATTGAGATAACGCCTCATTAACTTGAATTCTTCCACGCATGGGCTATCAAACCGATTTCTCCTTTCATAAAATCGGATTTCAATTTGAGATGCAATTATACAAGATCTTGGTAACCTGGATCTCAGAACCTTGTAAAATTCTTTGCAATTATTCTTTACCACTGACAAATCTACACGAGACTTCAAATCATTACCTCCTAAAATTACCAACAAATAATCGGGGTTATACGTGAAAACATCTTCTAGGAGAGCTAGATTATTCAAAAAATAATTAAATGTGGCACCAGGAAAACCAAGAAACTGAACATCAAAAGATGTCTGTTCAATCACAATTGTTGAGCTATTAACCCTAAGCTCCAAATCTCTAACATAAGAATGTCCTAGAATTGACAGTTTCATGACAATACCAAAACCAAAATATAAACTAGGTAAAATTCAAGGACAACTTAAATTATAAACAAAATTTTAACACTGAAAAATTCGAAAAATTCTCGTACTTTCGTCATTCTCTCCGCCAATCCGTGGCCGCGGGAAGGTGTTGCTGTTGTCTAGGTGGGTGAGAGGGCGCTCTTGGCCTCTTAGTCTTCCTTTTGAGTTGGGGACCCTCATCCTGGGAAGACTTCCTCTTCATCGATAAGCCCCACTTTTGGAGAAGATTTCTATTCTCCGTTGCAGCTTTGTCGACGACCTCCTTAACCACTTCACTTGGAAATAGGTCCTTATCCCAGATGCTGGATGATATCAGTTTCCTTGGTTCGTGCCTCACCGCAGCGAACACGAACTCTCTACAAGCCCTTCGGGCTTTGATAAAGTTGTATAGGTCCTTGGTCACTGTTGCCAGGTGAGCCTTGGCAAAGACCATGTATATGTCTGGGGATGGGGAGACACTTGCCATCGTCTCCAGTCCGGTTTGAAGAGACATTGAGGCGGCAAGTCTTTCTTTCATTTCCTGCTGCCGGCGCAGGTGAAAGTCTGACAACTTAGGGAGGTCTTCACCGAACTGACGTCCGGCAATGTCAGCGTCCAACTTCCTGACTGAGAAGATATGATGTACATCCTTCTAATCCGATTCGTTGGATGGTAGGGCGAGGGAGAACGGCCTATACTCCTCGAGTGTGGGACATGGTTTCCCTGCCTCGATCGCCTTCAAGGCTGCCTTGTACCCTTTTTCCATAAAGGGGAAGGCTCGGGAAGAAGAAGCAATGAAGGAAGGGTGCTTCTTACTCAGAGCCGGCACTTTAGAATTAGTGAAGGCCCTCTCCTTCAGTGTGCTGGATAGCAAGGCATGAGCTTTGGGGAGGTCGAGGATTATGACCTCTTTCAGCTCTGTCTCCTCTTTCGAGGGTGATTCCATCCTAAGACGAACATAGCACTCTGGGTAGGCCCCTTGGCTGGGCCAGAATTCCACATCCTCGACAGGAACTGTGCCCAGCTTGTCAGAGATGAAGATATTTCCCCCTGACATGGGCATGTGCTCAGCATGCCTCCATGGGTTGACGGCCGAGAAAGGGGGAAGATCCTTTACGTTCAGCTTCTTTGGAGCTGCACGAGAAGCTGCGAGTTGGTGCATTTCCAACCTTAACGCAACTTCTTTTTCAGTTGACTGCTTCTTCAGGTCTTGGACCATAGTGAGAATCGACGTTAGAGTCTGACTCATGTCGGCCAGTTGGGGAGCAGAGGAGGTCGAGGCGACGGGCTCTGCGATTGGAGCTGATGAAACCGAAACTATTTCGGTTCCTTCGTCGTCATTCTCGGGAGCCATCAATGACTCCTCCTCCTGATCTTCAGCAAGAAGACTCCTTTCAGTGCCTTCTGACACTTCTGACATCTTGTCTTCTAGGTGGATGTCCTTCATGGCATCCGATACATCAGATTCTATCAGAATCTGGACGAGGGGGATCTCTGATTGAGGTTGCGGGATTACTGCATCCGAAGATGCCCTTGAGAAAAGACAGGCCCTCATCTTTTCATTAGGAAGGTAGGGCCCGGTGGTGTTCTGAAAACCCCTGACCTATTTTCGCAGCTTCTCTCTTGCTGCATCCCTTGTCTCAGTTGTCTTTTGGTCATCAAAAGCCTCAGTAACCAGATTAGAGGAAACGTCACATACCTGGGGGTCCCAATACTTCAGAGCTCCCTTCGTCGCTGCACAGCGCACGTGTGTCCTGCACAGTCCATGGCCGCAGAAGTTCTTGCTGCGGACGTTGTAGAAATGGTTCCCGCACTTGGGATGGTCCTCCTGTAAAGAGAGGAAAATAAAATGAGTATTCAGTGAATTATCTCTCAATATTCAGTATACAATATAGTTATGTATATATAGCTTAGGATAGGTAAGCTAGAAAGGAAGAAGGAAAGACACATACGTGTGTTTCCTGTCCAGCCAATTGCTGTGACCTCCCTCAGAATTAAAATCAAGGGTATTTCTAATGATAGAAAACCGTTGGAAGATCTCTACCCAAACAGGATATATAAAAGTGTAACTTAACACTGTCTTGCGGATTTTAATGTTAGGGATTAAATTTAGTGGTCACTAATATATTAAAGAAAGAACTCACTTTCTTTGTATTAAGTGGTCTTACAATAGGCTGCCCATGAAAACACAGTGTATGTTAGAAAATTATGGGCTACTGTATAATCTATACTCTTGTTTTCTGATTGCAGTATGATCTATATTGCAATTATACTGTCTACTGTATAGTCATATGCTGTAGTACCCGCTGGCATATGCCGGCAGGCTAGCACCTGGGTACAAGTCAGAAGGTGCACTGCCTTCTGGGGGTAATGGGCGGCAGATCGCCGGCCGCCGGGAGGTCGCCGTCAGTCGGCGGCCTCCGTCAGCCGGCGGTTAGGTAATATACCGGCAGTCGGCATAGTTGCCGGCAGATAGCCGATGGGCGGTGGGTCGCCGGATGTCGGCAATTTATGCCAGCCGGCGATTATGTTATGTCAGCGGTCTGCAGGCATCCGACTGCCGGCAGCTAAGCATAGCTGGCGGCAGTTAGGACCCAGGGTACTTGTCATAAGAGAGAGAGAAAGCATGGACGAAGGATCATGTAAAGGCTCAGCCTTACTGTCCTCTATCCAGAATGAGGGTTCAAATGGAATGGGGAAAAGTAACATTCAAGCTTCCATCCATCCACAACCTTGCCGGCGTCTGCCGTCAGGGTTATGAATGGCAGACCAAGAGAGGACTGAAGAACACTGAACAGGGGGTTGGGGCCTCTGCCGGCAGCCGGCACAGCCAAGCAACAGACAGAAAACCCGAGCCAGTCCCACAACCTACCGGTACTAGGGTCGATTGTAGGATGATAGCCAAAGGTATGTGATGTCTAGGCCATCGCTAAAGGACAGAGTGGGAAGGGGTGAGGGTCCTGTAGGGTGCGGGAGGAGCTGGCAATAAAGCCTGTCCTACCTCACCTAACGAGAGACTGTTCCAGTATTAGAACTATCCCAAGTGGCCAGAGAAATCTATTCCCTAGCCTAGGGTTAGTCCAATACAGAAAAGAGATTGGCAGCACCCTCGCCGCTATGTCTAGACAGAAGGAAAAAGAGTCTAGTGTTGGTGTCCCCCAAGCAATAGAAGAATTCTATTCTTCAGCTTAGGTTCTGCCGGCACAAGACTGTGTGCTAGGCCACAGGGAGAAGGCATCATATCCTATAATGCCTTCAGGTGTGGCTTAGGGAGGTCTAGCCTCCTGCGTCGGTAGCCTAACCTAGCCAGGGAATTCCATTCACCTTGCTAGTCGGCGACTAACCACAGACAGAATACTCTGAGGTTCTGACTAAACTCAAAAACCTGCATCTGCAGTTACAGGGAAAGGACAGAAACACCCTAGCCTAGTTTTACTCGAAATCAATTCGAGGTAAAGCCAACTAGGGTTCAGCCTAGGCTAACTCAGAGGGAGAAGAGATTGATCTTAAATCTCCGAAGGAGACTAGTATCGCCCTATAAAAGACTAAGAGGTATCAGTCTCCGCTTGAATAACGCGATACAAGAGCAATCGGGGATGTGTATGAAAGTATACTAAAGCCCCTAGGCTAGTAGCCTAGAGGCAGTGAGCATCGATTACCTAAATCACCGAAACTCTCTCGTATACTATCTTTGGAAGAGGAAAATTTATGCAGTAAAAATCTTACATGTATAAAATATTGCCTAAAGCTTCAATAAAATTGCCACACTTGGAAAAACTATATATCATGCATGAAAGTAATAAAAGCAAAACGCCTAGGCTAGGAAGCCTAGCGTAAGCGAGTATCGGTTATCTAAATCGCTGAAACCTACGAATACTTTTGGCTTAATATAAAATTTCTTAGCAATGAAGGCTAAATAGCTAAATTTATTAAAGCTAATAACACCGGGAAGGTCGTTCTGGCTAACTAAATGACTCATGCATAGCAAACGACAGCGTCCATGACGCCTCCGGTTAGGCAACAGCTCTTGTTACGTTAATTGAACCTTGAATCGAGTAAAAAACTGGCAAGAGCTTACATTTATACAACGTAAAGATAATACTCAACTTTCCAGAGGCAGATGAGTCTGGAGAAAGCATCATAGCGAGAGATAAATCCAAAAATAGCGTGAGAGCACTGGGAAAAAAACGAGCAAAGCCGCTACGAATAAAGGAATAACAAGATGGCGCCCGGTTGTGACGTCATACAGGTAATCAACAGTAGGAGTCGAGCGTGCCTTAATAACGACTCTCCTCCGATTCTTGCCACTTTCCCCTCTCGAAGCGAAAACGCTATTCGGGGTGAAGATAGCTATGTGGCGTGTCAAGAATACGTCCTCTGACATTATGCGATATCCCTAAAGGCGAAAGCCAGGGATATTCACGCCAGGAGTTAGAATTCTGGATACCTTAAGGTAAAATTCTCTGGGATATATCACTGTAGTCAAATATAACCTAGGGAGCTACTTTAAAGGAACTTCAATCAGGACGACATGGCCTGAGCCCAAAAAAGAGTTCTTCTTGTGACACCTTGTCATGCATCGTCAATAATTTTTAAGCAATGGACGATATTGAAATGTTCGTTCCAAAATTCATGAAGGGTGAGATTGATGTTGTCTGTGACATCGAAGCATTTCTTGAACAGATGCTTCATGTACAGATTTTTAAAGTTGGAAATTACTTGTTGGTCCATGGGCTGGAGGAGTGCCGTGGTGTTGGGCGGGAGATAAAGGACCTTGATAAACCTGTATTCATCAAGAATGTCCTCTTCGAAACCAGGAGGGTGACCAGTGGCATTGTCGAGGACCAGGAGACATTTCATTGGCAGGCTTTTCTCGGACAAATATTTTTTGACTGCCAGACCAAAACACAGATTAACCCATTCTGTGAAGAAATGCCGCGCAACCCAATCCTTAGCATTAGTGTGCCACATCACTTGCAGTTTTTCTTTCAAGATCCTTTGGCTCTTGAAAGCATGTGGGTTTTCTAAGTGGTACACCAGCAGTGGCTTGACCTTACAGTCACTGCTGGCATTGGCACACAAGGCTAGGGTTAAGCGGTCCTTCATGGGTTTATGGCCCGGTAGTCTCTTCTTCTCCTGCCTTCATGAATGTCCTCTGGGCATTTTCTTCCAGAAAAGGCCAGTTTCATCGCAGTTGAACACTTGTTGGGGGATGTATCCTTGTTCTGCGATAACTGAGGCAAAGGTTTTGACGTAGTCCGCCGCGGCTTTCGAGTCTGAACTTGCTGCTTCCCCATACCTCACAACCGAGGGTATCCCAGTCTGTTTTTTTAAATTATCCAACCAGCCACTACTGGCTTTGAAGGTTTCTGCTGGCGTCAAAGTTTCCACTCTCTCAACTGCTTGCTTTCCTTTCAAGTCATCATAGATTCTGCTGGCCTTTTCACAGATGATTGTCTCGGTCACGCTATCTCCTGCCAACTGTTTCTTTATCCATATTAAAAGGAGCCTCTCCATCGTGTCATGAATATCACTGCACAACTTGGAAAGGATGGTTAGTCCTTTGAAGGGCTTGGTGCTCTTTATAACATCCTTCTGCTTGAAGAGAATACATATTGTTGATGTACTCTCATATTGGAGAGCCAGCTCAGTCCCTCGTACACCACTCTCATGTTTTTCGATTATTTCATGCTTTAACTCGATTGTCATCATACTCTTTTTCTTTTCACTACCTTTGTTTGCACCCGCTTGCTTCTGACCCATTGCTCATTCGCTTAATTCTGTAATGGTTAACGCAAAAAACACATAAAAAAAAGCAAACACTACGGCCGATGCTCGGAAATAACTTTACGTGACAGAGATCTGACGGAAAAGAGCGAGCGATGCTGTCCTTGTGAGAAGCCTATCGCACTCTCGGCCAACTAGCAGCCGCATAGGGAACCGTCTCGTATCCTCGTACAGTAATACTGCGACATACGTGTGTCCCAACATACGAGAAATTTGAGGTACGAGGGAAGTTTCAAGGAAATTTTTGCCCCGAGGTAAGAGACAAATTTGAGATACGAGGATACGAGACGGTTCCCTATACGGCCGCTAGGTGGCCAAGTGTGCTAGAGGCTGCTCACGAGGACAGCATTGCTCGCTCTTTTCCGTCGGATCTCTGTCGCGTAGGGTTATCTCCAAGCATCGGCCGTAGTTTTTGCATTATTGTGTTTTTTGCATTAATCAGTACAGAATTAAGTGAATAAGCAATGGGTCCAAAGCAAGAGAGTGCAGACAAGGGTATTGAAAAGAAAAAGCGTATGATGACAACCGAGATAAAGCATGAAAAAATCGAAAAGCAAGAGTGGTGTACGAGCAACTGAGCTGGCTCGCCAATATGAGAGAAGTACATCAACAATATGTACCATCCTCAAGAAGAAGGATGCTACAAAGAGCACCAAGCCTTCCAAAGGACTAACCATCCTTTCCAAGCTGTAGTTTGTGGTTTAGCAAATAATAATAATAATAATACGGTTCCACCATCGTGAGGCGATAGAGTATGTACCAGGAAGTTTCCCATCACTGTTACCTTTGCTCTGTTTCTCAAAAGGAGAGCACATTCACTGTCAGTAGTATGAAGGACTCCATCCTTCGTTTTCTCTCCTTGGTAATCCCCCTCTCGTTATTAATAGACAAAGGGAAATATTGAGATGAGAAACTAGTTTCTGTTCTCAATCATTTATAGAAATTCTGACATTAAAATGTTTGATCTCTGAGTCATCTCTAATCTGATATTGAATGACTTTTCCTAAAAAAAGATAGAATATATGAGTGAAACAACTTTGATATAGTTAGGCAGCTGAGGGGATCAAGCTGAGTGTCTATAAACAGAAAATGTTTTTGTTCCAACACGGAGTACTTACCTCGAACTACTTTCTTAGGAGTATCTGGGATCTCATCCCTAACCGACCAAGAATTTTGCCCAGTTCCCCCTATCTCCGTTTTCCCTTGTCGAGTCCCTCTGTGGCGGATGGATACTTGCCCTGAGGCGACCCAGGGTCAGCGCACAAGAGTGCGCTACTAGGTCTGTGTCGCCAGTAAGCATCTGGTCGCGGCGTAGATAACATCTCGCCGCTCTCTCTCACATCCCGTCCGACCCACCATTGTGTTCCACGTGTTCCCTTTGTGCTTTCCCATTCACATCCTTTCCTTGTGTTGCTTGTGTATTCCCGTATGGAATCCCAACGTCGTTGTCCCGGGCCCAAGGCCGGTAAGACATGCGGGGCATGGCTTTCTAAGTCTAGCGTCGACCCGCACACGTTGTGCTCCTCGTGTAGAAGCAGAGTGTGCTCGCCTGCCTCCACGTGTCCGAAGTGTGCGTCCTGGCCGGAGCTGCAGTGGACCTTGTATGGAACGAAGAAGAAAAAGGCGTCGAAGCGGTCGCCTAGGAAACCTAGTATCGGTTCGCTGTTGACGTTGCCTTCAGCTCCTTTGGAGAGAGGTTCTCCTTCACCTTCTCCTACCCAGAGAGTCTGATGTCATTGATTCTAGTTGCATTGTGCCTACGCAGACGAGTGGGGAGTGTACTGTTGTGACGAAAGTGCGTTCCGTAGACGAGGTTCTGATGCCCGCAGGACCCGTCTTGAGTGAAGACTCAGTGTGGGAGAGGTCAGGAACAGCTTCCCCCCCATCGTGGCAGTGCTTTTCAGGAGCAGCGGTTTCTGGGGGCGGGCTAGACAGAGAAAGGCAAGCCATGTGCTCTTCGGACTCCGACTCCATTGTGTGGACGGCGGCAAGGAAGCCCTTCAGGTCACCCATGCGGCAAGAGTTTTCTGGCTGGTTTGCCTCACGTGGGGAACTACGCACGCCCCCGATGCCTTTGGCTTCTCTACCGCCGGACTTCATGCAACCCGTCACCCCGGTAGCACAATTACAAGCCCCTAGGTTGGTGGCAGAAGACACAGAGGACTCAGATAGCTCCTCTTCCTCGGACGTTACCTCGTACTCCAGCTCGTCATCGTCGGAAGACTTCAGCGGCCGGGAGACGAGAAAGAAGAGAAAGAGATCTATGAGGAAGAAGTCAAGCTCAAACGCAGGCCTGTCGAGGAAGACGGTCAAGGTTATGAGGAGGATGAACAAGAAGAGGAATTCTTCCAGGAAGAAGTGGGTTAAAGTGGCTTTTCCCCCTTGCGGGTCGAACAGGGCTCTTGCCGCTCCAGTGCCTGCCTCGGTGGCCGCTGGAGCCACTTCCACGCCCTTGCCCAGTGTCTCTTCGGCTCCGTCCACGCGTCGGATGCAGCCGTTGGCACTTTAATTTTTCCTTACCCTTACCCGACAAGTCACCGGCTCCATCCGCTCAGCGAAGGCAGCCGCCTGCTCGGCCCGGCAGCATGGTGCCCACGCCCAAAGTCTCACCGGCTCCATCCAGGCATTGGATGCAGCCGCTGGTACAGCAGGGCAGTTACTCTCCATGGATTCCCCCAGGAGGTAGTAGACCCATGACATCTACCTCCGCCTTGGCGCCTCCATCCGTGATGGAGGCAGCCGCTCCATCGAGCCGGCCGGAGGTAAGGGATACAGCCGCCCCCACGGATCCATCCGTGATCGAGGATACAGCCAACACGGAGGATCAAGTGGTAGAGGGCTTATTGGACACTGGCGAATGTTCTCCTTACGAAGTGTCCTCCTACAGGAAGGTCTTGGCACTGATCCGGCAGCACCACAGACTAGACGAGCCTAAACCGTCATCAGAGCAGGCTTGGCTTTCGGGTTTGGGAAGGATAGTAGATAATCCAGTTCAACAGAAACCATCCTTGACCCTACCTCTGGCTCTGGATGTGGCCCTGGGCATGGACCACATTGACCGGTTTGTCGCGGGACATAAGAACTCCCTCAGAGCCCAAGGGTCCTTCAAGCTCCTGCCAGGACTTAGGACCCAGAAGAAGTTTTATGTGCCAGACGGGCGTCCTGCGGGGCCTCGGACATTGGAAGAAGCCTGCACGACGTTAAGCCAGGGCAGTGCAGATGACAAGAGCCTTACTGCCCCAGTGGTCTTCTCTCAGGCGGAGGCTGCTATGATGGAGGACACATCACAGGTTTCCAGCTCTCCCACGATGTCTCAGTGCCGGAGAATCAGGCCCTACTACAAGAACTCATACGTTCGGGAGGAAAGGTCATGAAGTCCCTTACATTCCAGTCCCTGACCCAGACGGCAAACTGGGTGTTATGGAGGAGAGATAGGGTTCTTAACAGGCTCCCCCGTAGACTTCCCGAACATGAGGCAAAATTCCTGAGAAATGCTCCGGTGTGGGGTGAGACCCTGTTCCTCCTGACAGTAGCAGAAACGATGGAGAGAGTGGGGAAGCTTAAAGACTTGATGGAGCCCAGACAGCCAACGGCAAGACGTCCTCCCCACAGGAGACCATCGGTGGATGGGGCCTACCCACCTATGACACCAGCTAGACAGGAGACCCCCTCCCCTTCCTGGCATCAGTCCCCACGGCCCTCTGGCAGAAGTGGTGCCCCAGCCCAGGCCTCCTTTAGGCAGAAATACGCCGGCTCAAGACGAGGTCGCTCAAACCATCTCCCCAGAAGGAGATAGGAAGAGAGGCCCCCTACACCTTCTCACGCCACAGGTGGGGGGATGACTCAAACATTATTGGCAAGCAGGGCGGGACAACGGTGCTGACCCGTGGTCCGTGACACTCCTCAGAGAGGGATACAGGATTCCCTTCCTGACAGAACCGCCCCCTCTGATTCCCGAACATCTGGCGGAGTGGCTGGCACCCAAGGATCACATGAAGAGAGCAGGGGTTCTACAGCAGGCTCTTCCTGGTAGAGAAAGCTACGGGAGGTTGGAGACCAGTCATCGACCTCTCGGCCCTGAACAAGTTCATCAAAAAGACGTCCTTCAAGATGGACACGCCGAAGTCGGTACTGGCAGCCTTGAGAGAAGGGGATTTCATGATGTCCCTGGACCTCAAGGATGCCTACTTTCAGATCCCCGTACAGTTCCTGGAATGGGCCAAGAGGAAACACATCATTCTCACAGCCAGGTTCATTCCGGGAAAGAGAAACGTTCTGGCCGACGGCCTCAGCAGGGCAGGGCAGGGCAAGTAGTGGGGTCGGAGTGGTCCCTACACCCACAAGTGGCCTAGAAGGTCTTCCAGTTGTGGGGCTCACCGGTGATAGACCTGTTCGCCACGAGGCTCAACACTCAGCTCCCCGTGTTCTGTTCTCCTGTGCAAGACCCGGCGGCAGCGTTCGAGGACGCCTTCCATCACTCGTGGGACGGACTCGACGCGTATGCCTTTCCCCCCTTCGGAATTCTCAGGCAGGTGCTCAACAGGCTCAGACAGTCAAGAGCTACAAGGATGACTTTGGTAGCGCCCTGGTGGCCGGAGAGGGAGTGGCTTGCGGATCTACAGGACCTGGCCACCCTTCCTCCGTGGCCCCTACCAGTAAGGGAAGATCTGCTGCACCAGCCCCACTTCCGAAGGCTTCACGAAAACCCTCGGTGCCTTCAGCTACACGTGTGGAGGTTATCGAGCGTCTATTAAGGAAGGAAGGATACTTGGAGAAGACAATTTTGAGGATGTCAGGGTATCTGCGGAAGTCCTCGATCATGGTGTACCAGGCCAAGTGGACCACGTTTGTGGAGTGGTGTGCCACGCAGAACCTGAGGCCTCTGGATGCATCAGTCCACAAGATTGCAGACTTCCTGAGGGACGACCTGGGGGTCTCCATTCCAGCCATCAAGGGGGTCCGAGCAACCCTGGGGCAGGTCTTTCAGCTCATAGGCATCGACCTGGGGGCCTCTCGCCAGATTACCATGCTCATCAGAAGTTTCGAGCAGTCTTGTTCCCCCCGCGCTGCTCAGGTCCCGCAGTGGGACGTAGCTAAGGTTCTCAAAGTTTTGACAAGACCTCCCTTCGAGCCCCTCAAGGATATTCTGGATAAAGACCTCACCCTCAAGACAGTGTTCTTGCTGGCTGTGGCCTCATCCAAGCGTGTGAGTGAGCTCCACGGCTTGTCATTCGAAGTCTCGCACTCGAAAGGGTGGAAGGACCTGTCCTTTAAGTTTCTGCCTGAGTTTTTGGCCAAAATGCAGAACCCAGCCATTGCAGACCCGAGGTTCAAGGGGTTCTCAGTCCCGGCCATCCCTCACTCGGACAACCCGGAAGACTAGCTCCTGTGCCCAGTAAGAACGGTCAGGAAATACCTCAGCAGGACAGCCAGACTCCAGCCGGGCATCAAAAGTCTGTTTGTCTCCTCAGGCCTGGTAAAGAAGGCCCGGTCGAAGAACACGATATCCTTCTGGCTTCGGCAAGTCATCAAGAGAGCTTACGCCAGTGAGGGGTCTGCAGTCCCTGGTACCCCGCGACCCCATGATATTAGAGGTCTTAGCACTTCTTTGGCCTCTGACAGCAACATGGCAGTGGGCCAAATCATGTGAGCAGGCACATGGTCCAGGCAGTCCACCTTTACGGCCCACTACATGAAAGACTGCACGAGGAAGTCCCTGGACTCCTTCTCCATTGGACCAGTGACTTTCGCCCTTCAACAAGTTTAGGGCTACGGCCCCGAGTAGGCCGAGAGAAGTAATTGCGAGGGACACAGGTTCCCCCCTTACTTCCATTTCCTTGCTACCCTTTCCCTTCCCTTCCCTTCCCTCCTCCCATGTGAGAGATGGATGTTTTGGAAGCCCATGCTCGGATTATTTAAAAAGGTGAGTTTATACAAACAGGTAGTTTTGCGTGCTTCCCCTGATTCTCCTACCCTGGTCTTTATGTTGTCTGGACCTAGCTGCCTACCTAGATACCATGCCCTTGGATGGTAGTGGTGGGTCTTCCGGCCTGTAAGTCCACCCCCGCCTCCTAAAGTGTAAGTCTCCTAAGAAAATAGTTCGAGGTAAGTACTCCGTGTTGGAACAAATCACAAATTTTAAGTAATTTGTATTTTTCCTAGCAGTGCTTACCTCGAACCACTTTCGAGTTATTGCCCACCCATCCTGGCCCGGGTGCCTTAGAGACTCAAATGCATACTGACGACAACGACCCAGTAGTGCACCCACGCGCTGACCCCGGGTCGCCTCAGGGTACGTATCCCTCTGCCACGGAGGGATCCGACAAGGGAAAATGGAGATTGGGGGACTGCGCAAAATTCTCCCTATCCGACCAAGAATTTTGGAAAAGTAAGATGCTATAGATGGAAAAGTAAGATGCTATAAGCCCAAGGATTCTAACAGGAAAAAATATCCAAATTAGGAAAGGATACAAGGAAATAAACTACAGGAGAAATAATGAACAACTAAAATAAAAGTTTATAAAGAGTAACATTAAAATAAATCATCAATAATCTATAAAAGCTTAAAAAGCAAAAGGAAATTAGATATAATAGTGTGCCTGATTGTACCCTCAAGCAAGAGAACTCTAACCTCAGACAGTGGAAGAACATGGTGCAGAAGCCATGGCACTACCCAAGACTCGAGAACAATTGTTTGATTTTGGAGTGTCCCTCTCCTAGAAGAGCTGCTTACCATATCTAAAGAGTCTCTTCTACCCGCACCTAGAGGAAAGTAGCTACTTGAGCCAAGAAGAATTGTTTGGTAATCTCAGTATTGTCAGGTGTGAGACGACAGAGGAAAATTTGTAAAGAACAGTCCAGACTATTCAGTGTATTTTTAGGCAAAGAGAAAATGAGCTGTAACCAGAGAAAGGGATCCAATGTGTTATTAATTATATGAGTAACTAATCTTTCTATATACATAAATACAGTATAGGAAAAGAAACAGAAGTCTTTGTTTGCTTAAGAAGAGTCAATTAGATACTAGACACAAAATAAGCTTACACTTTGCTGAAATCTATTTTCAATCATAGGCTCTGCTTTGTAATTCGTTTTTGTCTGCTGATCTCTTGGTTTAGCCAAAAACATAATGTTTATGTACTGAAAGATGTCCCAAATAATCCTAGTTTTCGATGTTAACTGAACATTATTTAATCATTTTTGTACTTTTCTATGATCAATTTAAGGTGTATTTTAACAACGGCCATTGCAGATTGTTTTTATTTTGGTTTTGTCGTCCGGCGATCTCAAGGTGACGACAGTATCAAGAATATGCTGGCATATAATTAAGAGTATCGTTGCTTTAATTTCCTAACTATACAGTATCATTTGCTGATTTCTAATGCTAAATTTCACATTTTGATTTGCTCGTTAACATTACACACTATATGGCAAATTTCTCTTGACAAATGTCGTAACCATACTTAAAGTCGACATGTACAGTACACCTATGTACGTTGTTAATCGATGATTACTTGTATACATACTGTGGCGGGATGTTGCAAAAACAACCCCCACACCCTGAAACACACCTACTGACAATTGTCTCCACAAAACAAACTTTCCCCTTACGTTATCAAAAACCAGACTCTTAGACAAAAGGACAAAATAAACAAAACATAACCTTATAACTATATTTCTTAAAAATAAAACAAACACTTAATACTAAAAAAAAAAACATTCAAATAACCAAAAAAATATAAATCACAAAAACCTTAATACTAAGTCCAAACAACCAAATCACCATAACCCAAATCTTCAAAACAAAACATACAGTAGTATTTCGTATATTTACTAGCATTTTTGCAAGATAAGTCACAACAAAAAAAGACACTTTGGTAATCATTCACCGAGCCAAACTGTCTGTATTGGCACAACACCACTAAATGAGAAACAGGGGAGTCTCCTAATTTGCCATAACGGCCTTAACTCCTTGGGTCACGGGTGTCGAGATCATCATCATCATCATCAATCGCAAGTTCATTCGGTCCAGGTCATTAACAATTAAATTAATCAGAGCAGTCGTATCAAGTTCTGTTACAGGCCTAGTCGTCAACAATCTATTACACATCAGATAAATCTCTCCAAAGGAATAAGTACTCAAAGGAGGAATTACGGTCTGTAAATGAAAAAAAGAAAAACACGAACGCTCCTAGCTAACTAAACTATCGCACTCTAATCAATGATAAATAATAAACTGTTCCTATCATTCACAATAATGACAAGCAAATATAAATAAAACTGTACTTACTCAAAAAAATAAATCAACACTTCCACGCTGGTAAAAGGATAAGAAAAATAATTCAAGTCGCAGTCAACCAAAAAAAGCATTCGCTCCGAAACAAACAATCGATACACTAACTACTCTCTCTCTCTCTCTCTCTCTCTCTCTCTCTCTCTCTCTCTCTCTCTCTCTCTCTCTCTCTCTCTCAGGATTTGGCAAAGAAAATAAAATAAAAAATAAATTAAAACAAAAATTAATCCTCCACAATACTGACTAATGAAAGTTAATCTTATTGATCATTGTCCAAAATATTGAAGGGATTATGTAATTGTATCAATATTTCTTGGGGAATGCAAAGCATTCATGAATTATTCTTCACTTCTGACAGATATGGAGGTGACTGTGTGATGGGCACTATGGGATCAAGAGAGATCGTCTGAAGCTTAAGGTCGTAGCGAAGAAACTGGTGTATTCAGTCACAGTAGGAGTTTGACAACACAAGGAAGGAATTTAGAGTATAAGGACAGTGAGACGAGCTATCACCAACAACTGATGGCTTATTAAAACAGGTGCGAGAATATATTACAAGGTGCGGACGGAAATGTAGCATACGCGCTGGCGCCAATCTGGCTAGAACCAACCGCCACGTACAAATACTCGAAATACAAGTTAATGAAATAATGCAATGTAATGAGAAATACATGAAATTGTAGCTCTGAGGGAGCGGAACAAATATACAGTGATACCTCGGTACTCGACCATAATCCGTTCGGGATCAGTGTTCTACCTCCGATTTGTTCGAGTACCGAAACCTTTTTTCCCATAAGAAATAATGGTATTTATTTCTATACGTTCCTACGCACTCCAAAATGCCCAAAATATTAATAAAACGTGTACCTAAACAACAATAATTATTTAAATGTGTACGGAATTGGTCGGAAAACTATATAAAACAATTTTAAACCATTTACTGTACATACCTTTGAGCAGCGGTTCGATGGCATACAGGAATGGATGTGGAGAGGATGGAAGGGGGAGGTTACTGCTTGGAAGGAGAGTCCCCTTCCATGATGTGGCTGGGTAGTTCTCCTTCAGGGGTTTTTTCTCTCTGCAGTAAAAGGTCGGGCAAATCTCCTTCTTGGGTTTTTTCTCTTCTGTTTCTCTTCTTTGGAGGGGAATCAGGCTGGGATGTAGCAGCTCTCTTTTTCTTTTATGAAAAACATGTCAATTGTCAGCTGCTTCTTTCTCTTCTTCACTATTCTTCTAAAGTGAGACATAACATTATCATTAATGTAGGTATTGGCCGGCATTTTCTTCCAAAATAACCCGGTCTCATCGCAATTGAAGACTTGCTGTGGGATCAAATTTTGTTCCTTAATGTATCGGTCGAATTCAACAACGTATTTTTCAGCTGCCGCCTGATCCGAACTGGCTGCCTCCCCATGCCTAGTCACACAGTGAATACCAGTTCTGTTCCGGAATTTCTCGAAGCAGCCCCTGCTTGCTTTAAAAGTAAATGACGAATCACTTTCACTAGTACTGGCACTTTTCTTCACCAATTCTTCATAAATATGAAGAGCTTTCTCGCAAATGAAAGCTTTACTTATACTTTCCCCGGCCAACTGCTTTTCTTTAATAAATATAAGGAGCAACTTTTCCATTTCCTCAATTACTTGTGGCCTTTGCTTACTAATTGCTGTCACTCCCTGTGCAACATTAGCTTTCTTTATCACTTCCTTATTTTTCAAAAAGGTCGAAATGGTCGACTTCGCCATGCCATACTGTAAGGCTAGTTCAGACACTCATACACCATTCTCGTATTTCGCAATAATTTCCTTCTTCAACTCGATCGTTGTTCTCACTGTTTTCCTCTTATCCTTCTCCTTATCACTAACTTTCTTGGGGCCCATTATTATCAGCAAAAAAAGACAATAAAACGCACTAAATCACAATAAATTCTCAACTCGTGTTGTCGGACTGATGCTCTCTCTTGAAATGATGCTACCCGACCAAGCGAGAGTAGCCGAGATGGCCGCTCATCTCACTCGGCCACGCGTTCGAGTTCCGATTTTTTGTTCGAACACCGCAGCAAAAATTACTCAAAATTTTTGGTCGAACTCCGATTTGTTCGAATTTAGAGTCGTTCGACTACCGAGGTATCACTGTATACAATTAGCCACAGTGTGGCGAAAGGAGAATTTAAATGAAATGGAGAATTCGATGAGAATGCTGAACGACGTAGGGAGCGATGTCCTTACAAGAGGTTTTCAAGGCCAGCAGTATAAACGTTTTACCAGGTGACTGAATATATTTGTTTATTCAATATAGAAATGCACTAGACAATGTTGTGGTGGCCGATGTGGTAACGTCTCTGACTGGTGAACGCCAGACTGGGGTTCGATTCCTGCTCAAACTTGATAGCTTTTTGGTCGCTGCAACCTCACCATCCTTGTGAGCTATAAAGATAGGGCTTTGGGGTAGCCTATAGGTCCATCTGCTGAGACATCATCAGCCATAGCCTGGCCCTCCTTGGTCCTAACTTGGATTGAGAGGGGCCTTGGGCGCTGATCATATGTATATATGGTCAGTCTCTAGGGCATTGTCCTACTTGATAGGGCTATGCCACTACCCCTTGCCTCTGCCATTCTTGAGAGGCCTTTAAACCTTTAAACGGGTATATGTAGGTTGTAATGTGAGATTGGAGAAAGAAGGTTTGACAAGGGTACTTGGCAATGCTGCGTTCAACTTTATTACTCTTATATCATTTGGTTGACTAAATTCTTTCATATGTATACATTGTTAAATGTAAAGGTAACCCCAAATTTCAAATTCAATTCACTACATTTTAAGATAGGTAAATTATGATGTGGAATTATTAATACTTATAATCAAACACAAACTTAACAGTGGAAAATCACATTGACTTCTACAAAATATGGTAATCTGCATAACCACTTAAAATATCACAGTATAAATAGCGACTTACAAAACTTAGAAGAGGGTTCTCCATTGGTGTTAACTAGGTAGGAGCAGAGGTAAGACAGATCGAAAGTTTTAAGAACAAAAGTTAGCTGCCTTTGATTACAACACCAAGGAGAACAAAGCAGGAACAGGAAAGGGAGAGGATTAGCAAGGATTTGGAAGTTAGAACAAAATTAAGCAATTTAAAGAATTGGTTTTGTAGTTGTAATTATTGAAGTTAATTATTAATAGTATTAACATTTACAATATATAAAAGGATACATGATGAGGATCGCTGGCACTTAACAACATATACTATATTACTCAGCTGCAGGTGCCTGGCAATGTTAATTAATCAAACCATCTATTAATCTCCAACAGGTATCTATCAAAACTCATAGAACGATAGGAGAAGTGGAACATCATGCATCTACGAGGAAAGTTGCTTCATGGGCACCAAACTAACAACACAGAAGTTACAATAATCCTCAACTGGTAATTATCTCCTATTAAGGTATTTTAGGAAAAATATCCAATTGTCGAGAGTTTAGTCTTAAGGCTATTGATGGACCATTTATTAAGATTTAATTGGATGTCAATTAAAATGCAAAATATTTAATTGTTCCAACACAGAGTACTTACCTCGAACTACTTTCTTAGGAGTATCTGGGATTCTCCTCCCAACCAACCAGATGTTTGATTAGTTTCCTCTATCTCCGTTTTCTCTAGTGGGTCCCTCCGTGGCGGATGGATACTCGCCCTGAGGCTACCCAGGTCAGAGTGCGAGAGCATGGACCTAGGTCTCGGTCGCCAGTAAGCTTCTGGTCGCGGCGCTGTTCACATCTCGCCGCTCTCTCACATCCTGTCCGACCCTTTGTGTTACCACGTGGTTCCCTCGTGTTTCCCTCGTGCTTCCCATCCCTTTGTGCCACCTTCATCCACCTCCTTTCCCAGTGTCTTGTGTTGCTTGGTGTTCCGTGTATTACGTTATGGATATCCAACGCCGTTGCCCCGGGCCTAAGGCTGGTAAGTCCTGTGGCGTGTGGCTTTCGAGGATGGAGGTAGATCCTCATACGTTGTGCTCCTCGTGCAGGGCCAGTGTTTGTTCCCCGTCGGCCACGTGTCCGAAGTGTGCTTCCTGGTCCGAAGTCCAGTGGGCCCTGTACACCACAAAGAGAAAGAAGGCGGCGAAGCGGTCCCCTAAGAAGGTAGGCGCCGCTTCCCCTTTGGTTTCTCCTGCTGTCCCTTCGTAGCGGGGTTCACCGTCTCCTTCCCCTACCCTGAGTAGGGGACGAGGTAAGTCCGTTGAGGGGAAATGACTCATTGCCGTTCCCCATGAGTCTGATTCTATTGATGTGGGGGATGCTGATGTTTCGCAGGCATGTGGGGACCCGGTGTGGGGGAAGACTGCTACGGCTCCTTCCCCTGCTCCGTAGCAAAGTGTTTCAGGTACCGCAGCGCCCGGGGGAGACGCAGACGAAGAGAGGCATCCGACAGGTTCGTCAGACCCCGACTCCATCGTCTGGACGGCCCCAAGGACGCCCTTCAGATCGCCGATGCGTCAGGAAGAGCAGTTTGAGGGGTGGTTCGCGTTGAGGAAGGCCCTACGGACTCCCCCGGTGCCGTCGTTGATGCTCCCTCCTGATTTTATGCAGCCCTTCACGCCGATAGGACAACGACAGGACCCGGCATCAGTAACGGAGGACTCAGAGGACTCAGAGGACTCGACCAGCTCCTCCTCCAGCTCTGCTTCCTACTCCTCTTCGTCGTCGTACGATTCATCATCTTCGGAGGACGATTACTCCCGGGAGGGGAGAAGGAAGCGGAAGAGGTTCCGTAAGTCTAAGTCTCGTTCCTGCTCAGGCCCTTCCAGGAAGAAGTCAAAATCATCGATGAGGAAGAACAAGAACAGGCACCCTTCCAAGGACAGGTGGGCTCAGGCAGCTTTCCCCTGTAGCGGGTCGATCAGGGCATCTGCCGCTCCAGTGTCTGCCTCCTTGGCCTCTGGAGCCGTCCCTATGCCCCTGCCATGCTTGTCGACCTCTCATCCCGCACACCGGTCGAAGCTGTCAACTCAGGTCGGCTTTGCCGTCCCGCTGCCCGCCAAGTCACCGACTCCATCCGCCCAGCGGAGAGAGCCACTGTGCCGGCCCGGCAGCCCTTCTTTCGGACCCGGTACCACGGCTGCTCAGCTAAAGCGCCCTCGATACCCGGTGGCACATCGTGGAACCCACGCCCCGCGGCTTTCCCCGAGCGGAGGTAGACCCATGATGGCTACCTCCGTCCCGGCGGCTCAACCCGCGGCGGAGGCACCCTCCCCATCAATTCGCCCGGAAGAGGAAGACGTAGCCTCCCTCATGGACCCATCCGGCCTCGCAGATGGACACGGCCCAGAGGACCAGGTGGTCGATGGCTTGATTGAAGTCGGGGAATGTACGTCGGATGAGGTCTCTTCTTATAGGAAGGTTCTGGCCCTCATCAGGAGTCACCATCGCCTGGACGAACCAAAGCTGTCGACGGAGCAAGCTTGGCTCTTGGGGTTGGGGAGGATAGTAGATAACCCCGTCCAACAGAAGCCATCCTTGACCCTCCCCTTAGCTCCTGATGTCAAATTTGGTAGGGAGCATGTCGACAGATACGTCACGGGGCAGGTGAACTCCCTCAGGGCCCAGGGGTCCTTCAAGTTACTGCCGGGCTTGAGGACCCAGAAACGGTTTTACATCCCTGACGGTCAGCAGTCGGGGCCCCGTTCGGTAGAGGCAGCAGTAGCCTCCCTCAACCAAGGCAACACCGAGGATAGGACTGTCTCTGTCCGGTGTGCTTCTCTCCGGCTGAGGCTTCCATGATGGAGGATACGGCCCAAGACATTTTCAACGGGACTTCGTGGCTTGACTAGTGGGCCTGTACGCTGGTGAGCTTCCAACTGTCTCACGATCTGACGATTCCGGAGAACCAAGCTCTTCTTCAGGAACTTATATGCTCAGGGGGAAAGGCTATGAAGTTCCTCACCTGCCAGTCTCTCACTCAGACAGGCAATTGGGTACTTCGGAGGAGGGATACAATCCTCAACAAGCTGTCCCGTAAGCTCCCCGAGCAAGAGGCGAAGTGTTTGAGGAACTCGCCAGTGTGGGGCGAGTCCATCTTCCCCCTGAAAGAGGTAGAAGAGACTATGAAGAGAGTCCAGAGGCTAAAGGAAACAGCAGATCCCAGACACTCAGCCGTGAGACGACCCTCACACAGAAGAGTTGTACCAGAAGGGTACCACATGCCTGCGTCCCGGTCGAGGAGAGACTTCCCTTCGTCAGCCTGGCAGCAGTCGTCTCAGCCCCCCCCCCCCCCCCCCGTAGAGGAAGTTCTACCCCTCAGGCCTCCTTTAGGCCTAAGTACTCCGGCTCTGGGAGAGGCCGTTCAAGCCGCGCCTCCAGAAGGAGGTAGGAAGAGAGGCACTCCTCTCCTGCCAAAGCCTCAGGTAAGGGCATGCCTCAAACATTTTTGGCAAGCATGGCGGGACAACGGGGCGGACCCATGGTCCGTAGCAGTCCTGAAGGAGGGATGCAGAGTCCCCTTCCTGACGGAGCCTCCCCCTCTGATCCCCGATCATCGAGCGGAATGGCTGGCACCCAAGGACCCCTTGAAGAAGGCAGCCTTACAGGAGGAGGTGTCAGCCATGCTGAACAAGGGAGCCCTAGAACTAATGGAGGACCCGTCCCCAGGGTTCTACAGCAGGCTCTTCCTGGTAGAGAAGGCGACAGGGGGGTGGAGACCGGTCATCGACCTCTCGGCCCTCAACAAGTTTATCAGCAAGACGGACTTCAAAATGGACACTCCAAAGTCAGTGCTGGCAGCCTTGAGAGAAGGGGACTTCATGATGTCCCTGGACCTCAAGGATGCATATTTCCAGATCCCTGTCCACCCCTCCAGCAGGAAGCTCTTCAGAGTAAAGATAGGTTCCCAGTCTCTGCAGTTCAGGACCCTTTGCTTTGGCCTGTCGACAGCCCCTCAGGTGTTCACAAGGGTGTTCGCCACGGAGTCAGCCTGGGCGCACAAAAAGGGCATCCGGTTGATCCGCTACCTGGACGACTGGTTGCTTCTTTCAGCCCCAGAGGCAGTTTTGAAGGATCAAGGCGTGGAGTTGTTGCGGTTCTGCAGGGACTTGGGAATCACCATCAACATGGAAAATTTGCAGTTAGTGCCCTCCAACAGAATGACATACCTGGGGATGGTCCTAGACTCGAAGTTGGGGAAAGCATTCCCCTCCGCGGAGAGGCTCGAGAAGATGGATCAGGTCCTTCTCCCCTTCCTAACAGACGTACCCAGGAGAGCCAAGGATTGGCAGAGACTGATAGGCCACCTGGTATCACTGAAGAAGTTAGTTCCCCGGGGAAGACTCAAGCTGAGAGAGGTTCAGTGGAACCTAAAGGAACTCTGGTCCCATGGGGAGAATCCGCACAGGGTGGTCGGCGTGTCATCGGAAACAAAAGAAATGTAGAAGTGGTGGTCTGACAAGACGAACACTCTAAAAGGAATGCCTTTCGCGACCGCCCCTCCGGAGATGTTGCTCTTCACAGACGCATCGAAAGAGGGGTGGGGAGCTCATATCCAGGAAGAAACGGCAAAAGGCAAGTGGTCCCAGAAGGAGAAGACCTTACATATAAACGTGCTCGAGTTGTTAGCGGTCCAAAGAGCTTGCATGAAGTTCGTTCATCGTCTCCGAGGAAACACGGTGGCCCTCATGTGCGACAACGCCACCTTGGTAGTCTATGAGAAGAATCAAGAAGGGCTCAAGTCAAGGGAACTGTGCGACCTCACAGCAGAGATCCTGGATTGGGCCGAGAAATAACACATCGAGCTGACGGCCAGGTTCATTCCAGAGAAAAAGAACGTCTTAGCCGATGGCCTCAGCAGGGTAGGTCAAGTGGTAGGCTCGGAATGGTCCCTTCATCTGGAGGTAGCCCAGACACTCCTAGGCAAATGGGGGTCCCCAGTGATAGATCTGTTCGTCACAAGGATCAACACCCAGCTCCCAGTATTCTGCTCTCTAGTCACGGATCCTACAGCAGCATTCGAGGACGCCTTTCAGCATCCATGGGACGGTCTCGATGCATACATCTTCCCTCCCTTCGGAACACTCAGACAGGTCGTCAATAGGGTCAGGCAGTCAAAGAACCTACGGATGACTTTGGTAGCGCCCTGGTGGCCGGAGAGAGAATGGTTCGCAGACCTGAAGGAGTTAGCAATCCTCCTACCGGGGCCGCTGCCAGACAGGGAAGACCTTCTCCGTCAGCCCCACTTCAAAAAGTTCCACGAAAACCCTCGGTCCCTCCGGCTACACGCATGGAGGTTATTGAGCGGTTGTCGAGGAAGGAAGGGTACTAGTCAAGGACCGCCACGAGGATGACGGGTTATCTTAGGAGATCATCAGTCGTAGTCTACCAGGCGAAATGGGCTATGTTTGTAAAGTGGTGCACTGCCCAGAACCTGAGGCCGCTGGACGTATCTATTCACGAAATAGCAGACTTCCTTGTTCACCTGAGGGACGACCTAGGAATATCCATTCCAGCGATTAAGGGAGTGCGAGCCGCACTGGGCCAAGTCTTCCTCCTCAAAGGACTCGATCTCGGAGCATCCCGGCAGATCTCTATGCTCATAAAGAGTTTTGAACAGTCATGTTCCCCCCGCTCCTCCAGAGTACCGCAATGGGACGTAGCCAGGGTCCTCAAGTTCCTTAGCAGGCCACCCTCTGAACCAGTCAGGAACATCCTCGATAAGGATCTTACCCTTAAGACGGTCTTCCTCCAACAGGTTTAAGGTCGAAGTCCCGGGAAAGCCCTTGGGAAGTAATTCCAAGTAACAAAAGTTCCTCCTTACTACCCCCTTTCCTGTTTCCCCCTGTACCCTTTCCTTATCCTCCACCCATGTAAGAGTTGATCGTTGGAGACGCCCATGCTCGGATGAAGATTATAAAGAGGTGAGTTACAGTGGCACTAAATAAAGAGGTTTTTGCGTAGTTCTCCCCGAGTCTCCTATCCCGTTTTTTGTGGTCAGTCAGGACCTAGCCTCCTATCTAGGTTCTATCAGATAGTTTCATTTCGAGTCTCCCGCCCTGTAAGTGCACTCCCTCCCTCCTCCTAAGGTATAAGTTTCCTAAGAAAGTAGTTCGAGGTAAGTACTCCGTGTTGGAACAAATCACAAATTTTAAGTAATTTGTATTTTTCCTAATAGTACTTACCTCGAACTACTTTCGGGTTATGGCCCACCCAGCCTTCCCCGAGTGTCTTACAGGAGTTCGAATGTATAGTTACCAAAGCTTACTGATGACCGAGACCTACGTCCATGCTCTCGCACTCTGACCCAGGTTGCCTCAGGGCGAGTATCCATCCGCCACGGAGGGACCCACTAGAGAAAACGGAGATAGGGGAAACTACTCAAAAATCTAGTCGGTTGGGAGGAGAATCCCAGATACTCCTAAGAGAGTAGTTCGAGGTAAGTACTGTTAGGAAAAATACAAATTACTTAAAATTTGTGATATTAAAATTGTTTCGGCAGAATATTACCTTTTATCAATATATATTAAATGTCATAAAAGAATATGAACAAAATAAAGATGGCAACAGTGTAAGAATATGGTTAGCAACATGTTGTCTTAGGGTGGACATCAAGCAATGCATGACAAGTCAGAGGTAGGGTACCGTTGTTCTTAGGTAATTTGGTAAGAGAGAGCTCCTATAAATACATCAATACTGTCTCAGAACCCTATAAAATGCAGTTGTCCAAGAATATAAATTTGTATTTGGAAATGTGGGCATTAATTGAATACAGTAGAACTTACAAGGCTCCTTTGGTGGTTGTTTATTAGGGTTTTACAATACCTCAGAAAGATACTATTCAAGAATATAAAACTGAGAGTAGACCTACACCTCACG
Organism: Palaemon carinicauda; assembly: GCF_036898095.1. Taxonomy (NCBI): domain Eukaryota; kingdom Metazoa; phylum Arthropoda; class Malacostraca; order Decapoda; family Palaemonidae; genus Palaemon; species Palaemon carinicauda. The sequence continues at coordinate 4,247,500 of NC_090755.1, forward strand.
GTAACTCCATCTATTGACAAGTTTGTTCAAGACTATGAAATTAGACATTAATGTATTTGGACAGTTATTACATGGGATAATGTTTATATAAACTTTATGTAATTTTCTTTCAGATGCAAGTCCTTCAACACCAGTCAGCTTTTCTTGTTCTTCAATGAAGGATTCAATCGGTATATGCAACAGCGGCTGTTGGATGCAGCCCTGGGAAGAAAGCCTGTAAAGACACCAACAGCCAAGACCATAGAGCCAGATGTCGAAGAACTTTGAAGACTGAAGTTCTTGGTGAAGAGTGTAGCAATGCCATGGGAAACCTGTACTGTCTACATGGAAATACGTTTGTGTCATTGCACAAGTGGATAAAGGGGCAAACTTTGTAAACATCGGGGGACATGTACGAACAAGTACATTCTAAATTTGTCACAAATGTTCATTAGCACGCCTGAAAATCGTCATGGACTTGATGCCATTGCCCTTGGAAAGGAACAAGTGTCCGTAAGTTTTTAGGGCAACCCACTGAAAAAACATGTCAATAGATGGAGTTACCGTGAGGTGTAGGTCTACACCTCACTACAGGGTAAAGTTAACAGCATTGCTGTGGGAATCGGTAGAGAGAGAGGACTGATCAACACAGTGGAATTCATTTAGCTTATCTTACCTGTTACAGAAATTCTAAGATTAGAATACTAAAGCTAATCTCTACCACTTAAATGAAAAACTTAAACTAATAAAATCTAGCAATCCAAAGTTTTCTCTGTTTTGCTGCATCAGCTGTAACAGACAATTCCAGTGGCTGGGGTCGAGGGGAAGTTCCTTTCCAACCAGCAGCAGAAATGAGACATGCAGCCCTTTTATCAAAAGGAAGAAAATTCACTGAGAGCATTATGTGCTAGGAAATTAATCTGAATGGTACAATCAATTTCTCATACAGAACTCTACATTCATCCCTAACCCTCTATTCTTTATCACTCCCTCCACTGCCGCCAACACTTTACAACCTTCATTTATTCGACATACATTTGCAGCATCAACAGAACTAAGGACTTAACTGATCCACTTCCTCAAGTAACTCTCCATTTAACATGACATTCAATCTAGCACTCCCTTTCTTCTCGTGCATCCCATAACCTTACTCTTACCCACATTAACTCGCAACTTCTTTCTTACACACACCTCCCAAGTCTGTCTCTAATCGACGCTGCTTCTACTCCAAGTCTGCAGCTAATACAGTATCATCTGCAAACAAAAACTGAATCATCTCCCACTCCTGATCACTCTCATCGATCGGTTTCAAGCACTCGAGCATTCACCTCTCTCAAAACTCCGTGGCGACATCACACATCCCATACTCGACCTCACTCTCTTTGGAAACCACTCACTCGCTTCATTCCCAATCCTAACACAAGCTTTACTGCTTATGTATAAACTCTTTACGGCTTGCAACAACCTTCCACTAATTCCATAGTTCCATATAACCTCATCACATTCCACATCGCTTCCCTATCAACTCTATCATAAACTTTCTCCAGATCCATAAATGCAACATACACCTCCTTACCTTTTGCTAAATATATCTTGCATCTGTGATCCATACATCTACCTCCTCTAAAGCCACTGTGCACTTCTAAGATTACATCCTGTTTTAAGCTTGATCCCAAAAATTAACGCTACCATACAATTTTTGCAACCACACTCAACAAAGTAATACCCCTATACACAACAATTAGCGTAAAAATATGTGTGTGTGTATATATATATATATATATATATATATATATATATATATATATAATATATATATATATATATATATATATATATATATATATATATATATATAAATGATGTAAAAATGTATATAAACAATATAAGTATCAAGTTCATAGTAGTACACTATCTGAAGTATTAAAACCTATGAGTATTTGTTATATGTCCACTTAATGATTCTCTCAAAAATTGTCAACCCAGTGCTTGGCTTAGGGTGTAAATTTTATATTTATTTTTCTACGTAGTTGGTGGTAAGAGAATAAAGTGTGAATTAAGTTAATTGTAAATTTCAATCTTTTAAAACATTATGTTAAAGAAGGTAAGCTTGTGAATTTTTGGGGCCTGACTTGCACCAGGATAGGTAGATCTTTACAAATTGATGATATGCTTATTCTTTGTATTTTACACCCTACGAGATGTGGGGCATTGCGCAAACCTAAAACCAGACTAATATTAATGGAAGATGAGATACAAATCAAAAGGACATTGTTTAGATATTAAATACAAAAGAATATAATTTCTATATCCATTCTAACTTATAATTACACTGCTAACTACCAGTGGTGATTTACCTGTACCATAGTCCATCCAGCTCTACTGGCATTTAACCACTATACCCTAATGAAAGAGAAAAGGTAACGAGAAAGCCAGTTACTCCTAGGCTTACACTTTAACTTTCATCATACTTTTGTTCTTATAAAGGAGCTAAGGTCAGCACACGAGTTGCAGAGAAGCAATCACAGGTCCTGATGAAAAATGTCTTTAGAGACTAGTGAGTGCAAATGCGTTGGCCAGAGTACTAGCCACCCTTTGAGATACTACTGAGAGAGAGTTATTGGATTCTCTGACTGGCGAGACAGTACTTCATTGGATCAATCTCTGGTTACATGTTTTTTTTTTTTTTTTTTTTTTTTGCCTACACATACACCCAATAGTCTGGCCTATTCTTTACATGTTCTCCTCTGCCCTCATACTCCTGACAACAATGAGATTACTAAACAATTATCTGCTCAGTTATCTTCATTGTAATTGTTCAGTGGCTTCTTTCCTCGTGACAAGAGTAGAAGAGACTTTACTTATGGTAAACAGCGTTGTAGGAGGACACTCCAAAATCAAACCATTGCTCTCTTGTCCTTCATGGGGGTAGGAGTAGCGGGGGACCTATAGCCACCCTCCCCCTCCCGTTTTTTGTCGAAAATTTACTTGTCCATCTTTTACTTCAGTAAAGATATTAAATGGCAGAAATTTTATAACACAGGAAAGATTCAAAGATATTAAATTGCATATATTTAATAACTTAGTCTATAAGAATTATCTTTAAAAAGCAATTTTTTGAATCGAAGGTTTTTGCTGACATGTTGGAGCAAGATATTCTTATATATATATATATATATATATATATATATATATATATATATATATATATATATATATATAGCATTGTACCAACCATGTGTCACATGATCGTACATAGTTCATTTTGTGCTTGTATCTTCGCTCTCCCCTCGCACTAAAAAGATCCTGAAAAAACATGTCTGTTTTTTTCAATGGTAACGGTGTTGATTTTGAACATGAAATTTCCTGTTGCCTTGAGCTTTTGTATATAAAGGAGAGTGTTTTTTAATAAACTCACCCAGTTGCTTTCATCCTGCCTATGAGTCACAACCTTCTCTCGGCCCGTCACATTGGTGATCCCGGAGTGACTCGCTCATCCCCCCCACTCACCGTTACTATGATGCTGTCAACGCATACCTTCTGCAGCAGTACTCGCCGTCGCCTGCCGCCCGTATAGCAACGCTTTTTCAGCTCTCTCAACAACCGTTGTGGGACCTAATGGCTTCGCTCACCCTGGGGAAAATGACCAGCAGGCCTATCACTCGCCTGCAACCTGCCGCAGACGGCTCTCCTCGTGAGGTGAACCTACTTCATGCCCTTGGGGTAAGCCGTTTACCCGAACCTGTATGCGCTGCCATACCCGATGTCGATAGTTTACCCATAAAGGACTTGATGACCAAAGCCGACGCCCTTCTGGACAGCCACTTCAATACCTTCAAAACCTCCATCAACGCCTCCACTCCTAACGAAGAGGACACCTATTCAACTTCAACCGAAGCTGACGTGAATGTCGTAGGCCTATTGATGCCGTAGGACACACATGCCTATTGATGCCGTATGACACACACGCCTATGAATGCCGTAGGACACATACGCCTATGAATGCCGTAGGACACACACGCCTATGAATGCCGTAGGACACACACGCCTATGAATGCCGTAGGACACACACGCCTATGAATGCCGTAGGACACACACCTACCCCGTGACGAGCCGGAACGTCAACAAAGCCACCCATCATCCACCATTCGCTCGCGCCCCAACCAACGACTTCTACAGCCACTCACTGCCGCAAATCGGCGCAGTTTTTACTACTACCACTCCAGATTCAGGGCACCCTATTTAATATGTACAGTATGTCATTTTTAGAGGGGGAGCATTTACCAACCGTGTGTCACACGATCGTACATAGTTCATTTTGTGCTTATATCTTTGCTCTCCCCTCGCACTAAAAAGAACCTGAAAAAACATGTCTGTTTTTTCAATAGTAACAGTGTTGATTTTGAACATGAAAATTCCTGTTGCCTCGAGCTTTTGTATATAAAGGAGAGCGTTCTTTAATAAACTCACTCAGTTGCTTTCATCCTGCCTATGAGTCGCAACCTTCTCTGGGCTTGTCACAGCATCATCCTCTCCTACGCCTATTGATGCAAAGGGCCTTGGTTAGATTTCGCCAGTCTTCTCTATCTTGAGCTTTTAATTCAATACATCTCCATTCATCATCTACTTCTCGCTTCATAGTTCCTAGCCATGTAGGACTGGGTTTTCCAATTCTTCTAGTACCTTGTGGAGCCCAGCTGATTGTTTTGGTGAACTAATCTCTCTTGGGGAGTGTGAAGAACAGCCCAAACCATCTCCAATTACCCCTCGTCATGATCTCGTCCACACATAACACTAGAGTATTCTCTCTTATAGTCTCATTTCTAATCCTGTCTTGCCATTCAACTCCCAATATCCTTCCGAGGGCTTTGTTCTCAAATCTACTAAATCTATTGGAGATTGTTTCATTGTCATACCATGACTCCTGTCTATAGTAACACAAAACTCACTAAACTGATATACAGTCTGATTTTTATATGCAATTTCAGGTGATTTGATTTCCAAATTTTGATTAATCTAGCCATTGTATGGTTTGCTTTTTTCAATCTTTCACTAAAGTAATTCTAAGGACCCTGTATTGGAGATCATAGTTCCTAAATACTTAAATGATTATACTTCATTAATCCTTTTTCTCTCCAATGATATTCCATCTTCCATTGCATACTCTGGTCTCATCATGTCTGTCTTTCTTTTATTCATCTTCAGCCCAAACTCGTGTGATATTTCATGCATTCTGGTAAGCAAGCATTGCATATCCTGTGGGGTTCTGCTAACTAGGAAAGCATCATCAGCATACTCTACATCTGCTAAATTCCTATCACCTGTCCAGTCCAATCCTTCTCCACCATCTCGGACTGTTCTACGCATTAGAAAATCCATGAGGAGGATAAACAACATAGGTGACAACACATTCCCTTGGAGTACTCCGTTGTTCACTTTAAATTAATTTGATAAGACTCCATTAACATTAACTTTGCACTTGCTATGCTCATGAACAGACTTAATTAAATTTACATAATTAAGAGGAATTCCATGATAACGGTGCACACAGTCAAAGGCTTTTGCATAGTCCGCAAATGCCATCAAAGGGGATTTCTATATCCTACGCATTGTTGTACGTTTCAAAATGAAAATTTGATGAGTGCAACTTTTACCTATAAATCCTGCTTGTTCATCTCTCAGCTTTTCATCAATCTTTCTCTCTAGTCTTTAGAATAAGCATACCATATATTTTCATAAATGATGTAAGAGGTAAGAGTTGTGCCGCTGTAATTATTGCAATTAGTCAGGTCTTTTTTTTATTTTTTTTTTTTCACCAACAACCCTAACTCTCATTCATCAGGTTTTGCCTCTTTATGCCACATTCTACAAAATAATCTTGTAAGTGTTCTGGGAGTCACTTCATTTTTGGCCAGTATATCTATATGATATGATATAATGTATATAGAATGTGTATATCAGCAAGTTTTCTAAGCTCATCAATTCACCGTCTTCTTCTCTTTCAGCAGGTTTGATTACGAGCGGGAAGTGGAAGAACAGGAGATCCACCAAACCAAAAAAGAGGGAGAGGAAGTCCGTACAGGTTATTCTGCCAGAGGAAACCTAATGCTGCCTGGGAGACTGGCTGGAGTTCGATGTCCCTTTCCTCTACAACAGAGGCCTGCCGGACTACGGGAACAAGGCCAAGCAGCAGGCTGTCATGGAGGAGATGGGGAAGAGCCTTGACCCACCAATCACTGGCCTACAGCTGAAACAGTGGCTGAGTACCATCCGGACCCAATTTGGCCGCCTCAGCAAGGAGAAATGTGGCCAGGGAGCAGTGAGGCACACCGAGAGGGAGAAGTGGATTCTCCGTACATTCCACTTCTTGAAGCCCCACATAACTCGACAGAGGAAGCCCAGGATCCTAGGTTTGCAACAGGTATGTATATGTGATTACGTAATGTCGAGTGCTGTGTCAGTAATTGAACTTTACTTCAAAAGTGCACCACATAGGCTACAAAGAACAATTGATATTTTATTTTTAATGGTTATTAAAAAATTTGCTTATTATGCAGCAGCAGCAGCAGCGGGGCCCAGTCCTGGGACACGGCGACATTTCACACTTGGAGGGAACGGACCACCAGCCCACAAAAATAGTAGGCGCCAGCCCGACATCCCCATCTCGCCACAGCTTACAGTTGCCACAGTCGGTCTTTCAAGCAGCACGCGCCTCCGGCCGGCCCCTTTCTCTCCGGGGGCCGCGCACTCGGCGCTGATGCCAACCAGGGCCTGCCGCAGCAATACCCTTCACCGAGATGGATGCTTAACAGACACTCGTCCGGGAGTGGCGAAGATACTAGTCAGTGCCCTCGCCGCAATGTGTGTTCAACTGGTCGATGCATCTCATAATCTTGCTATTCACATGCTGACACGCATTTTGCTGCAGTCTTCATCGACCCACGAGGGAGGGTGGGCTGTGGCACCCCAGCAGTACCAGCCGAACTTTGTTGAGTCCCTTGTCAGACTGGGAGGAACGTAGAGAGGAGAGGTCCCCTTTTATGTTTCATTGGTTTGATGTCGGCTAACCTCCAAAATTGGGGGAAGTGCCTTGGTATATGTATGTATGTAGTATGATTGTTATTGTTATTACCAATATTTTTAGTATTAATGATTTTTTTCCATATTATGATCATCATTACTACTCTTATTTTCAATATGATAATCATTCTTATTGTTATTATTTTTTCCAATATCAGTATCATTGTTATGATTGCTAAATATTGTTAGCATTATTAATATTATTACATTAAGTAATATTGTTTTTATTTTATTTAATATTCGTTAAAGACAAATAATTATTTGTCTTTAACGAATATCAAAATTATAATTTTAGTAATTATTTATGGATATGCAGTCACCAAACACAAGAGGGACATAGAAACCAAAATCCTAAACAATGAAATATATTATAAATTTAATGTACATAATATACATATACATATATACATGATATCAGGTGCTGTCTACATGTCCATCTAATAATTCCTTTTTATACATTTTCCGGTCTGCTTCCTCTGCTGCTGCACCTCCTGCCGATTTGGTTGTTGCCATCGTTGCTGGCAAACCAGCAATGGAGGAGGAGCCCATCGTGGGGATTGTTGCCACCCCCCCCCCCCCCCCACCATCGTCTTCGCCTAGCCCACGCAGAAGAAACAAAAATCAAGAGCTGCTGGAATTGAAAAAGTAAGTAGCTATTAATTTTCAGTCAGAGTACTTGCATATCTATAGTGGTTATTAATTTTCAGTTAAACTAATTGTAATGTTTGCTGGCTTGTTTTGAAATATGTAATGTACAGAAGTTATTAATTTTCAGTTAAACTACTTATAATGTTTACTGACATATTTTCAAACATGTTAATCCATAGAAGCTATTAATTTTCAGTCAAACGACTTGCAATTATTATGGACATTTTTAAAAAATATGTTTGTTGTCTCCTAATGCTCTTCTTCCCTTCCCATGGTTAATAAAGGATGCGACTGCCTTCCACGATACCCTGAAGGAAGCAGCGGATTTGGTGAACAGAAATCCAGAGGTGGAGCATTGGAAGACTTTGTTCCAGTGCTATGCTCAAGACACCGCAGGCTTAGGGCTCCGTTGAGGCATCTATTGAAGATAGAGGTGGCGGCAGTCATCAAGAGGTTTTCTGATCCACGAGAGAGGGGTGGAGAGCCTGACGAAGCAGACCTCCTCCTCCACACCTACAACTTGAATAAACGACAATCTGCCCCATAGCCTCTCCCTCAGCCCGCCATAATGCCAGCCCTACTGCCTCCCTCCGTGGACCAAGTGCCTCTCACCATCACTGCCAACCAATATGGGGAATGTTGGGGAAAAAGCATCATAGCAATATGTAATATGATATCAAAATTGAAGAAGTAAGAAAGTATAAAAAGCAAGATTAAAAAAAAAGTTATGAAAACAAGGTTAAATATGCTAGAATTAAAAGAAAATTATAGAAACAGGAATGAAAAGGATAAGCTTTCTGCGTTGTGAAGAGAGACAGAGGATACTACTGAGCATATTTTTAACTAATGAGTCCTACGGGCCGACCAAGAGAAAGGCCCGTGCCAACAAGAAGTGTTGGCTTTAATACCCCAACAACAACAACAACAACTAATGAGTTAAGGAGATTTAGAAATAATAACATAGAAATATGGAATTTAGAAAATCTAACTAAAGGAGTTTCCCGATATAATAGAAAAGTAAAAATATGCAAGCTGTGCTGTCTGTGTCGGAGGTAACTAATGATAATGAATTTTCTGCATATTGCAACCACTACGCTTCTTCTAGTAGTGTGCCCACAATTACTGCGCTGTGGAGAGAGCAACGAGAAACCCGGACTAGATTTTCATATAAAGGGACAACAGGATCAACATTGTATTTGATTTTTTTTCTGTAGTTTATATATGGGGGATTTATCTTAACGATGTTGCTGTTCCTAAAATGTTCTATTTTAATTGTCCATTATTCATCTTGTAGTTTACTTTTTCATTATTTTCTCACCTCAGTGGGCTATTTTTGTCTGTTGGAACCCTTGGGCTTGTAGCATACTGCTTTTCCAACCAGGATTGTAACTTAGCTAAGAATAATGATAATAATAATAATAGTAATAATAATAAAAATAGATGTCAATGAAGGCAATGAGAAGCATTCACCATAAGTGCTGCAGCCAATGCTTAATAATTTGCGGCATTCTCAGCCAATTAGCGGCGATTTCTGCCTTGTTCATTCTTCTTATCTGTTTTATGCCTATACTTAAATCTTCTAAGTACTTTGTAAGTTGTTTCCACCATCTTTCTTCTTTTTCTTGAATATCCAGGATAATTGTTTTCAGCATTTCCTTCTACCCATTCGGGGTACGATTTAAGTTCTGCAGCTTACACACAATATTGTAATTAAAAGATGTTGTTCCCTATCCTGCTTCCACATGTAAATCCTGCTTAAAAGATTTCTAGAAAGTTATGGGGTCCTTTGACTGGCCAGACAGTACTACATTGGATTCTTCTCTCTGGTTACGGTTCTTTCCCTTTGCCTACTCGTACACACCGAATAGTCTGGCCTATTCTTTTAAGATACTCCTCTGTCCTCATACACCTGACAACACTGAGATTACCAGACAATTCTTCTTCACCCAAGGGGTTAACTACTGCACTGCAATTTCTCAGTAGCTACTTTCCTTCGGGTAAGGGTAGAAGAGACTCTTTAGCTATGGTAAGCACCTCTACTAGGAGAAGGACACTCCAAAACTAAACCACTGTTCTCTAGTCTTAGGTAGTGCCATAGCCTCTGTACCATGGTCTTTCACTGCCTTCGGTTAGAGTTCTCTTGCTTGAGGGTACACTCGGGCACACTATTCTATCTAATTTCTCTTCCTCTTGTTTTGTTAAAGTATTTATAATTTTTATAGAATTATTTATTTTAATGTTGTTACTGTCCTTAGAATATTTAATTTTTCTTTGTTTCATTTCCTCACTGGGCTATTTTCCCGGTTGGGGCCCCTGGGCTTATAGCATTCTGCTTTTCCAACTAGGGTTGTAGCTTAGCAATTAATGATAATGATAACAAATAATTGTTTATTGTTGTAAAGTCAGAGCAACCTACCTTATAGAAAATGAATGCCAACATCAGAATTGCACTATTTTTACACATAGTTTTTATGAAAGTATGATAAATATATTACGAAGTACTAAAAAGATGACCTCTTATCCACAGATAAGAACGAACATTTAATGAAAAACAGTGAATATGTTCCAAATATTGAAAAATTGTATCCACTATTCAACTGGAAACTAATTTTCATGTAAATATTAAGTATATAGAAAATAAAAATAGAGAAATTTTGTTTAAGTATGTTCATGAAATACTACCGCCAGAGAGTTATGGGGTCTTTTGACTTGCCAGACAGTACTGCATTGGATCCTTCTCTCTAATTACGGTTCACTTTCCCTTTGCCTACTCATACACGGAATAGTCTGGCCTATTCTTTACATATCCTCCTCTGTCATACACCTGACAGCACTGAGATTACCTAACAATTCTTCACCAAAGGGGTTAACTACTGCACTTTAATTGTTCAGTGGCTACTTTCCTCTTGGTAAGGGTAGAAGAGACTCTTTAGTTATGGTAAGCAGCTCTTCTAGGAGAAGGACACTCCAAAATCAAACCATTGTTCTCTAGTCTTGGGTAGTGCCATAGCCTCTGTACCATGGTATTCCACTGTCTTTGGTTAGAGTTATTTTGCTTGAGGGTACACTCAGGCACACTATTCTATCTAATTTCTCTTCCTCTTTTTTTGTTAAGATGTTTATATTTTATATAGTAACTATTCATGTTATTGTTCTTGAAATATTTATTTTTTCCTTGTTTCCTTTCCTCACTTGGCTATTTTCCCTGTTGGAGCCCCTGGGCCTATAGGATTCTACTTTTCCAACTAGGGTTGTAGCTTGGCAATTAATAATAATAATAGCTAAGATGAAAATAAAAGATGTTAAGGATTATAAAACTAGTTTTTTTGAAGCAAGACAATTGGGAATAAGTGCTGACCAGCAAATTATTAAGTGTATAAAGAATAAACTGTTAAATACATTTAATGTAAATATTATTGGATATGAGAATCATGATAAAAATATTTTCACATCAGTATATTTCTAACTTAAAAACATATTTAGAAAAATAATAAAATTATAATTTTTATATTATAATAGATATTATAATGTATATACAAAAATGTAAAATATAATTTGAAAAGGAATATTACCTAATAAAAAAAGTTATGCATTGCCCGAAGAGCTCAGCTACACATGGGCTTGGACTGGATCTGAATTTTTGTAAATATTATCAATGTAATTTATTTTCTCTCCAATAAAATTTATTATTATTATTATTATTATTATTATTATTATTATTATTATTATTATTATTATTATTATTATTATTTTTATAAAGCATTGGGTATTCATCTCTCTCACACATACACACACACACACACACAGGCTGCAGTCAATGGGAGTGCGCCTTACTAATTCTTATTTACTTTTCGGCCAATCAGCGGCTTCAGCCAATCAGAGGCGCTCTAGCATCCCGCCTAGGGTCCCGCGCGCCGCTTTTCATTCTTTTCTTCTGCACACGCGGAGCTTGGAACCAGTTGTTTGGTAGTAACCTCGTGTTTTTTCTTTTATTTACCCTTTATCCCAGTTGATTATGGATAACCAACAGTGGGCGGATAGCCAAGGGCCTTCGGGAGGACGTAGACGCTCATGTAATGAGGAAATTTTGATTCATAGCTCTTCAAAAAGGAAACGAAATAGTGGCGAAACTTGTGTTTCTTCGACCACCATGAAACAGGTAGGTGCTCGCCATGTTCGACATACTTGTGAAGATTGTCGTTTCACGAGATTTCTCTGCATATTTTAAATGTTCATAGTGAGTTTCGAGGAATGGGTGACTTCGACTTGCAGAATGGTTTACTTATTTACTTTAAAGGCTGCTTTTTCGGTCCAGTACAGCAGGGGTACCCTACTCTCTAGAGGACCTCCACTGTCATTTTTTTTTCATGTTCGTTCGAAAGCATTCAACATATTATTATTATTATTATTAAATGCTAAGCTACAGCCATAGCTGGAAAAACAGGATGCCATAAGCCTAGAGGCCCCAACAGGGAAATAGTTTGGTAAATTTGTATTGAATTACAGGGTGTGATTTCCGCACTGAAAATATATGATTTCCTATAGTAAATAACGTGACTTAACTGAATTTGACCTGCATTTCAACCGGAATCAAACAGATCAACCAACCCGGCTAACTTTAAGTTGACGAATTGGTTGATGTTATTACGGACGAAATGAAGGTGAAAACCGGTTAAATAGGGAAACTAGTCCAGAGAAAGTATTTAAGGGAAACAGAGGAGTGAAAAGGAAATAACAAAAGAAAAGAAATAAAAACAATATAGGAAGGTAAAATGGAATGAATGATAAATAATATTGAATGGGTGTATAAAATTAGATGATTTTACCGTGAATGAACTGGATAGGGAAACTAGACCATAGCAAGTGTTTATTTGAAACCGGGGAGAGAAAAGGAAATAACCAAACAAATAAACCCAATATAGGAAGATAAGATGGAATGTATGCTAATTAATATTGAATGGGCATATAAAATGAGGGTTGCCAGTCACTACGGCCCTCAACCAGGACGGCCCCAGTCACTTCGGCCTCTGACCCTAGTCTCTACGGCCCCAACATGAGTCACTACGGTACCCACCCCTAGTCACTTCAGCCAACTCAGACCAACCACTCTAGTCACTTGGGCCGTCATTAGAGTATTTTTTAATGAAAATTGGTATTCATTGGTGATCTTGCATTAATATATATATATATATATAAATAAATATATATATATATACATAAATAAATTTATATATATATATATATATATATATATATATATATATATATATATATATATATATATATATATTAATATTATTTTTACATTATAAGGTTAAACAGTAAAACATGTTGATAGAAAGAAAAATATATTTCATTAAAAAAATAGCAATACAACCAGAATTTATGGTTCATACAACCTGAACAAATTGTAGTCGCGCTACACAAATAAGGGAATCTGATATACAGTATACATATATTTAGATTTAAATCTTAAATCTAATATATGGTATGTTTAAAACTTAAGTTATAATATATAAAACAGCATTTATTTGGAAGGTCCATTTGTACATAACTTAGAACATACTTTTAAGAGGTGATTGGAGGTAATTTCGTGGTCTTCATACCGTTTCCATAAGGCAAATATTTTGCCTTTGCACTGTTCTAAACTGACGGCGCTGGCGACGTGTGTATTTACCATCCTTGACAAGACGGACCTCTACAGTTACATTGTTGGCTTCTTTGTACAATAATGGTACTAAAACATAAAATGGAATATGAGAGCTGCCTGCCATACCATTCAACTTTCTATGGTATCCCTCTACGTCATTGTTGGTTCTGATACTCTGGCCGAATACAGTCCAGTCACTTGGCGCCCAGAATCCACTGATCCTAGTTTCTTTAATATGATCCATTAAGTTTTTAAGTGGTCCAGGAGGCACTCTTAACTCAAGCTGTTCAAATGTTGTTTTTATGTGTTCCTCAGGGAGGAATGGAAGTGCCATAAGCTGCCTTATAAAATCGTTAGTTGGGCGATGATTCATGTATGGTGCAGCCAGTCCTATTTCTTGGATTTTTCTCCAAAGGGCTTGATTCCAATGAAATGAGCATCCTTGCAATTTTATCATTGGGAGTAATGTCCTAACAGTCGATCATACAGAAATTTCAAAATCTAAAACCAATTTCCTCTCTCTCTCTCTCTCTCTCTCTCTCTCTCTCGAGAGAGAGAGAGAGAGAGAGAGAGGTAGAGGTACCACTGTAACTCTCTCTCTCTCTCTCTCTCTCTCTCTCTCTCTCGAGAGAGAGAGAGAGAGAGAGAGAGAGGTAGAGGTACCACTGTAAAGGTTTAAAAGTCGCTCATGAATGGCAGAGGCAAGGGACAGTGACATTACCCTAGCAATCAGGACAATGCCCTAGAGACTGACCATACATTATATGATCAGCGCCCAAGCCTCCTCTCCACCCAAGCTAGGACCAGGGAAGGCCAGGCAATGGCTGCTGATGACTCAGCAGATAGACCTATAGGCTGCCCCAAACCCCCAACCTTAGCTCACAAGGATGGTAAGGTTGCAGACGCTAATGGCACTAACGAGTCTGAGCGAGACTCGAACCCCCGACTAGCAAACACCAGGCAGAGACATTACCAATCAGGCCATAGCAACCCGTCTTATATTTTAGTTACCATCTTGGGAGGCCGTATTGCCTGGGGCCGTAGTGACTAGGGTTGACGGTGAGAGAGGCCGTAGTGACTAGGGCTGAAGTGACTGGGGCCGTAGTGACTGGTTCCCTAAAATGAGAAAATAATACGATAATAAAAAGAGTAATTGGGGGAGGAGGGAAAACTTCTGCGCAGGGGAGTGATATTTGCGCAGACCGAAAACTGGTATGCACGAACGTACGTACAAATGGGTGCTAATGTTAGCATGGATGCTAACATTTGACCTACATCAGACGTTGGCAGCACTGGTTACTGTATTTTTTTATGAAATAATCTTTGAAACGGTTCCTCCAAAGTATATCCAGTTATACTGTTTTGTATTTTCCTACGGTTATAATACATACAAGAAGGTAATGTATAGAGAAGATAAGGCTTGTTTTACGACAATATATCGATTCCCCAGTATGTTTTCCCCTCCCAAAACCCCGAGTTCCCACTGGGGGTCCCCCATTATCGGAGGATATAGATGTATATATATTTCTGAAACTATTCATTTGCGACGGGAACGAGTGTTATTTTCGAAGAGAGCGTAATTTTCCTATAAGAAAAAAGTTGATTTCCTAGGTTACATTGCCCTGTAATACACTACAATGAAATCAATAGTTCACATCTCTTAAGCCTTAATATCTTCGATTATTCTGTAGTCTCGCGGAAGCTTATTCTGTAGTCTCGGGGAGGCATATTTAAAGGATCTAGAGCCCACAGTAGAGAGGTTTTAAACCATCTGTAACTATTCTTGTGTCAACACGATTTGTTGGCTGGGAGCTTCTGTAGTTTTTGGGGACAGGCCTTTGACCGGCCGAAAATCGAGTAAAAAAAGTCTTAAATCGGCTCTTTTTTTTTACGGGAATGATCATGGAATGAAATAATATTATTTTCACTAGTTTTGTAATTGCTTGTCCCAACAATCTACATACTAGGACCACTCTGGTCATGGATGTCGGAAACGTGCGAAAAAAAAAGTTCAAAATTTGCTTTTTTGCGGGAATGATCACGGAATGAAATATTAAATTCACTAGTTTTGTAAATGCTTGTCCCAACAATCTACATACTACGACCACTCTGGTCATGGATGTCGGAAATGTGCGAGAAAAATGGACAACTGACCCAAAATTCCCCTCCTAACCTGACCTACAAGCCATGTCCTTACCTTCCTCGTGAACTAACCGGGGGGGCTGACGCCCCCCTGCGACCCCCCAAACACTGTCGCTAACATACAAACCCCACAAACCCAACCTAACCAAACCTAGTAGTTCCCAGGTCACTACCCCTACCCGGGGGCAAGCCTCCGGACCCCCTTCGTAAGTCTCTCTCCTACACAAAAAAAAGCTTTGGGCAGCACTCAAAATTATATCTTATCCACATGGTCATAATAAAAAAGTACTCAGGCTTACCTTAACATTCGATGTCGCAACATCAATTGTACACTTCTCACATGGACCCCTAAAATCCTCTAAGAGGCCTTCTCGAAATAAATAATGAAAGAATTCGGGGTAACTCGAGTAAAATCACGTAGGTGTATATACCTTAGTCTTAATCAAATCAATTTGAGTGATAAACTCAACAATATCGCTCAAAGAGTAACTGTATGAAACACGTCTACCCATTACGGCGGTTAGAGTTAGAAAGGGTCGACTCCAGGTCAATCTCGGGTCATGTGGGGGCGGGATTAAAAATTTGAAATCATGCGGCCAACGAAAGGTTTAGTTCGGTTGCTATGTTTGACACTGGCTTTATCTACCGAAATATCTTGAACTAGCCTAACCTTTGATTGTATATAAAACAAAATAGTATTCTGCATAATTTTAGGACGTGTCCCAACGAAATAACAATCTTAACCCTGGATAGGTACATTACTCGGACACCCCTTTAAGGGTATACTCGGTCGCGAGCGACCCCGACTCCAAAAAAAATTCAGGAAAAATTTAGTTATGCATCAATCTGTATTGTTTGACTTGCTAAAAATACTTCAAAGAATGCTTAAAACTACTGAAAATATAAATGATACCCATCTACAAATAACTATTTATTGGAAATATATTAAAAATTTAAGTATACAAAAAAAAGACGACGTAAATATTCACAAAAAATAGAAATATACATATACACATAAATCCCTTTAGGGACACCTTCTTAGATGGCAAAGCAACAGCGTGTAATTGCTGGAAATGAGTTGGACCCATAGAAGTCAAGATCTGAAATGAGAAAAAAAGGGTAACTTTTTTTGGCCAAAAAAATTTGTCCAAATTTCATGAATTTTTTTGAGTACCCAAATGAAATAGGAAGAGGCTAATTTTCTTATAGAATAAACTCATATTATCCTAGAACAGAAATACATAATAAAATGTGCACTAAGATGTAATTTACTGTTATATCAGGGGCGAAATCTAAAGGTCATTTTTTGACGGCCTAGTTTCACAATGTAAATTTATTATGAAAATTATTGTATCTCCTATAAAATATGATATTTATGCATTAAAATATACCTAAATATCACGAATTCTATACAGAACAAGAATATATAGAGATATGCCAACTTACCTTTCGGGTATGTCAACAAAATGGCCGCAGACCGCAACAACTCTTACAGCCCAATCTACCACTTGAAATGAGAATGGGTATGTAAATTTCAAGGTGTTATTTATTTATCTAATTATTAGTGGATTGGAATAAAACTGATATGATGGCTTTCTGGATGTTTGACAATTATTTTTATCATATAAAATTTAAATTCTTTGAAATAAATTTTAGATAAAACATGGGTGATATCTATTTTGTAAAGATTAAAATTTCCGTATTTATACAAACAAGTAGTAAAAAAAAAGTTTCATGATTTAACCTAGCTATAACTATCAGGTACAGTTTAGATACAAGACAGTTTGAAGCTATAGACAAACAGGCTTCCTGTTCCTCAAACAAGTGGTGTTTGTCATGTGGTCAGTCTTAGGTGGGCAGCTATGACAGTGAGTCCTTTCAGGAAGCTTGATGTGACCAACACAAAATTGATACCATACTTACAGCAAGAGAAAATAGAATTAGTAACTAATAAAAGTAAAAGGATATCAAATAGCAAATCGGTAGCCAATCAAAGTAAAATAAAATCAAAATAGGAAACTGCTGACCGATAAAAAGTAGAATAATATCAAATTATTATATATACATAAACTATGATCTATAATAATAATAATAATAATAAAACACTATATAAATTAATTTCAAGTACCTAATACACATAAGAAAAATATTGACAAATACGAAGGAGAAATTATCAGAGAAATAAATATCAAACACATGAGGTTGCAAGCTCCATATTATCATCAACATCTCTTTTTAATTCCATTAGAAGTGTGTTGATGACATCCATGCCAAGGGAATACTGCCTGCTGGCCATTATTGAAGATAAATTCAAAATAAATAGAAAGAAATCAGAAATTTGCAAAAAAAAAAATTCAGAAATTAGCATTTGAGGGAAAATGGACCTCATGGCAATATATGGCATCTAAGCCAAGACCAATGTCATGCAAGTGGTAGACACACCATGCACCCACACTTTCCAACTATAAAGAACCAAACAAGTATCAACACTGTTCGACAATTTATAATTATGTAATAACTTTGCTGTTTGATCACTTACCCCTATAAAGGTATTTTAGGGTCGAGGTCGACCCCTTGGGAGGTAAAAAAACGGGGAAGGAGGGAAGTTAGACGAAAATCAGTCCTAAAGCAGACAATGGCATGTAGACTAGTCACCCCTTGCAGGTCGATCACTTCCATATTCGAGACAGCTGATGATTTATGGGGAAAAAACAGGTTTTGAACATGCTGTAGGTGTCGTGTACGACCCAGCATGCTTCAGTGATATTTTTTAGAGCAAGAACTAATACGTTAAAACTAAATATTGTAAATAGACACAATGGAGGGAATGTAAACTGTAATTTTTGTGAAAATGAGGAGGAAGATTTGATACATTTTTTGTTATTTTGCCAGGAATATAGAAAAGAAAGGAATAAAGTAATTGAGCTACAACAACCATACGAGGAAGACCCAAAGAAAATAGTAGGATTATTTTTATTTAGTGAAACAAATATAGAAAAGAAAAAAGAAGTATTAAACATAATGTGGAAGAAAAGACAAAACAGTACAAGAAGATAAGCGTTAGAGGCGCCGTTGTAAAGGCTATGCCTCGCCCCGGAACCTGAACCTGAACCTGTCCAGGGTTAACAAGAGGTTAAAAATGAAGATTGTTGGAATTAGCGAAAACATAAGTCTGAACATCGATAACTGTTCAAGCTTGCGCCACCAGCTGATAGGCGAACCGAGCGCCGCCAAACGGGTGTTATTATAGTCAGGCCGGAAACAATGCTTGCGGGAAATTTTACGATAGAGTGTTGGCCGTGGCTTCAGCGGACGACGCATTATAACGACCTTTTCCTAACCTAACAATTCATGATAATTATCATAGCAGTATCAAATATCACTATAAATGACGTGTCCCTAAAAACTACAAACTTAACGAGGAGATAAATATGTAGATTGACGGGACAGTATTGAATTGTAAAAACGAACGTTTCTTAGACTGGGATGACACGGGTTCTATCTATCGGGAAAGTTGGAAACTAAGCAGGAGCTACCCGTGACTTGCGTTCGGACCGTGCTGAACTTAGAAAATATTGCCGTGGTAAAGGTAAATTATGATATTCAAAATGATAAAATATGATAAAATAACATTATAATATGGTATGTTGGATCATTGTAAAGAACATCTTCCCCATAATGAAAAACGATTTGGCTAGTAATAAGAAAGATATCCCCCTGTCCCCAAAAACTACAGATAGCCCGTTGGCTGCACAACATGTAGCAATTCTCTTAGATATTTTGGACTCTCGGTTCTGATAATTTGGTGGGTTATTTTACATATTTTAAATTTAATTCTCGCTTTCATCGGTAGCCAGTGTAAATCAATTATAGGGGTGATCCTTTCCCCAAGTACTTAATCTGATCCAACTCTTCATCCAACATGCCATTCAACCTCGCACCACCTTCCCTTCCCGTACATCTCATAATCTTACTCTTACCCACATTAACTTTCAACTTCCTTCTTTCACACACCCTTCCAAATTGTCCCTAATCGGCCAAGCTTCTCTTCCTCTTCTGCAACCAGTACAGTATCATCCGCAAACAACAACTGATTTACCTCCCATTCATGGTCATTCTCGTCTACCAGTTGCAATCCTCATCCAAGCACTCGAGCATTCACCTCTCTCACCACTCCATCAACATAAAAGTTAAACAACCACAGCGACATCACACATCCCTGTCTCGGCCCCACTCTCACCAGAAACCAATCGCTCACTTCATTTCTTATCCTAACACATGTTTTAACCTTTGTAGAAACTTTTCACTGCTTGCAACAACCTTCCACCAACTCCATATAACCTCATCACATTCCACATTGCTTCCCTATCGTCTCGATCATACGCTTTCTCCAGATCCATAAACGCAACATACACCTCCTTACCTTATGCTAAATATTTCTCGCATATCTGCCTAACTGGTAAAGTGTAATATTACAGTGGATGGAGTTACAGTAGTCAATCCTGGTAATGACAACTTTATCACAAATTTCTTCGTCCATGTACTTTTTTTATAAATGTGTGTAGAATTTAGTTTGTTGTGACCCTTTGTTAAGATTGTACGTTAGGACACGTCTTGAAATTATGCCGAACACTAATTTGTTACATATACTACCAAATGTTAGGTTAGCCCACTTCTAGTTAAGATGATGTGGTAGATTAAGCACGTGTCAAACAATCCGCCTGAACAAACCTTTCGTCTCCGTGCACTTGTACGCCTATTTTTATTGGTTGCGTGATTTCAAAATCCCCCCCGCCCCCCTCACGACCCGAGATTGACCTGAATGAGGTCGGCCTTTCCAACGCTAACTTCTGTAATGGACAGACGTATTGCCTATAGTTTTTCTTTGATCGATGTAGTTGAATTTATTACTCATATAGATCAGCTTAATGCATTGAGGACAATAAGGTTTTTAGACCTACAGGGCTTTACTCGAGTTACTCCAGCATTTTTTCATTTTTTATTTCGTGAAGGGCTCCTAGGGGATTTTAGGGGTCCCTGCGAAAAGTGTAATGTTGGTGATGTTGCCCATATGCGTGATGGCCGCAATGTGCACACTGGCCAATGCATACAGTGAACCCTCGTTTATCGCGGTAGATAGGTTCCAGACCCGGCCGCGATAGGTGAAAATCCGCAAAGTACTGACACCATATTTACCTATTTATTTAACATGTATATTCAGACTTTTAAAACCTTCCCTTGTATGTAGTACTGTTAACAAACTACCCTTTAATGTACAGAACACTTAATGTATGTACTACAGTACCCTAAACTAAAACAGGCACAAATATTAAAGGCAATTTTATATCATGTGTTTCCTAAACACGCCAAAAAGCACGATAAAAAATGGCAACCAATGTTTTGTTTACGTTTCTCTGATCATAATGAAGAAACAAACGTATTTACTGTACACATCTGTGTATAGGTTAGTTTTTGCATCGATTATATTGATTATTCAGTACAGTATGTTGATTTTGTTATTACCAATATGTATATATATATGGGTTATGAAAAAAATCCGCGATAAGTAGCGAGGGTTCACTGTATTTAATTGGAGGTGTAGGAACCGCAAATGTCGCAAAAAATTCACAATGCGGCAGGGCTCATTCTTCGAGTGCTCATACCTCGAAGAACGTGAGGTCATTCTCCTCACATGTTGTTGGGTTGAATGTTGCTCACATGTTGTTGGGTTGAATGTTGGGATCAAGACAATGTTGCTGCGAAGAGGGAAAAACTTGGTTCTCACACTTGTTGACTGGTATAGCTTTTGCCGAGAAGTGTGCGAACAGGTTTTGATTTTAGACAAGAAAATTGGCGGACCAGAGCATGTAGGGGAAGTGGATGACTCTTTTGGAATATGGATTTTTACAATCCACCTTTTGTTTTACATTGAACCTCTGATGTCAGCAAATAGAAATAATTGAGGATCTACTTTAACCTTTTGATATCCTTCTCATTAACCCTCTCGATCTCATATCCGATCAAAAAATATTTCATACAGTAAGTTTGGCATGAGGAAGTGTAAAGTCAGGCAACGAGTCGAAGGAGCCTGGGTCTTTCGGGGCATTGACCAGGAAACGTGTTAGACCTCTTTCCAAGTGGTTAAGGAACGTAGCGCGCAAATGTTGGTCTCTGCGCTCCAATAACACGTTCTTCCTGGGACCACCATCATTTCCTATTGCTGGAAAGGCTACGCCAAGGTCAAAGACTAATTTTATTCATTTTACTGTTAACCACAGTGTTAACTTTGTTGATCCTAATGACCCGACCATCTTTAGACTGAGCAGACAGTACTACATTGGATCCTTTTCTCTGGTTACGGTTCATTTTCCCATTTGCCTACAAACGCACACCGAATAGTCTGGCATATTATTTACATATTCTTCTCTGTCCTCATACACCTGACAACACTAGTTGTTCCGTAACTGGAATACAGACCACGCTATTTATTAGGGGTTATACTTTCGGCGGAGCTGAAATGACGAGCCATTAAAATTTAGCGAGGGTTAACTACTCACACCGCTAGTTAGCCGGGGTAGGGGGGTTAGCTTGCTACCCCTCCCGTTCACACACCTGTGATTTAGTCACTTTACTTTTTGCTCGGATTGAGAGCGGTTGTTTCCTGTCTCCCTCCTCGCCTATTTTGGACTGCCATTAATTTTTGTCTTTTAACTTACTTTTTCTTATGAACATTCTTAATGTTTATGTATACATATGTGTATTGAAATGTAAGTTTCCTTTTCAGTGTTTGTGCTGTGTGTGTGATACATATACGACAACGACACTTGCGTAGTAGCAAGGCCAGTATAGTTCCACTTCGTGGGGAACGACCTCTCCCTCTCTGGTCCATCGGTCTTCCCGTCTGCATATATCCGTTAACTCGACCGCCGCAGGGGAATCGTCATCGCCTGGACCCTCTTCATTCAACTATTGTCTTCGCCTTTTCCTCTTTTCCTACGGGAAACTTGGATTCTGAGCGAAGGTAATGTGGCCTTTCAAAGATTGTCTACGGTCTCTCTCTTCTCGAGGTCGTTTACCTTTACTACAACAGCGTACTATTGGGGAAGTTCCTTTCCCGTGCGCGGGTTAGGTTGCTCTTCCGATTGTTTGTCTCAATTTTTTATTGAAAATCTATTTGTATTTTAACTTTTCAGCTTTCTCCGTGGGGAACACTTCCCTTCGGAGGGTCAGTAGTTCTCACTATTAGTGAATATTCTTAGCTGATTTGAATAATTATAATTCTGTTTTTATTACAGTTACTCCGCTCCCCCCCTTCTCCCGTGTATGTCGACTGGGGAAGGAAGGGAGCAATACTTAATTCTTATTTTATGTTGTTCCCCCGGGGTTCCTCTTCGGAGTTCCTCCCTAGGGAATTTCTGTTAAATAATTATTTAATTTTATTTTCCCAGTTAACTATGCAGTTTATCTTCGTTCGACTAAAGAGTGCCAACGAAGCAGAGCTCTTCTGTTCATGCGTGGGGAATCTGCTGTCACTGCCGTCCCTCAGAGGACGTCGTCATGGGCGTCATCCTTTCTCTTAGAAGTACTCCCGTGACATCAAGGCCAGCACTTCAGATCATCTTGGAACGCTAAAGGAGGTTCGCCTCCAGGGGTTGGACAACTTCCCTTCCGAGGGAAGTTTCCTCTCCAGGTGTGAGGTTGTTTCTCCCTTCAGAGGGAGAACTTCCCATATCTTAATAAATTCATTGCCTCCGACTGCTGTTGCTGCCCTTCGGCCAGACTTCTCTCCCCCCCTTGCTGAGTTTCTCTTCCTTCAGGGGTGGAGCACGGTCTTGGCAAGTCTCTTCTACGAAGTGTTCACCTCTCTCGTTCGCGAGAGAGGCCACTCATACAGACTCCTCTTCGGAGGATCGCTACTGCTAAGGTCGGCTTGCTGATCCACCGGACCTAAGGGGCATCATCATGGGCGTCTTCTAGTCTCTTCTACAAAGTGTTCACCTCTCTCATTCGCGAGAGAGGCCACTCATAGAGACTCCTCTTCGGAGGATCGCTACTGCTAAGGTCAGCTTGCTGATCCACCGGCCCTAAGGGGTGTCATCACGAGTGTCTTCAAGTCTCTTCTACGAAGTATTCACCTCTCGTTCGCGGGAGAGGCCTCTCATAGAGACACCTCTTCGGAGGATCAAGCAGACCTTCCAGCGCAGCCTGATCATCCTGCCAGCTGACCTACCGATCTACCAGCGCAACCTTGTGCTGCAACGTAGTCCTTTGGACTTCGGTCCTGGACTCTAACACGGACCTTTTACGGTCCCCATCGGTGGATGCTCGCCCTTCCAAAGGGCACATCCCAGTTCCTGATCATCCTGCCAGCTGACCTACCGATCTACCAGTGCAACCTTGCACTGCAATGAAGTCCGGTCCTGGACTCTAACGTAGACCTGCTTACGGTCCCCATCGGTGGATGCTCGCCCTTTTTTAAAGGGCACATCCCAGTTCCTGATCGTCCTGCCACTGGTCAACCTACCAGCTGACCCGCTAACCTACTAGCGCGATAGTCTTCCGCGCACGCCAATAGTCTTGTACGCGCGCGGGCGCCGATGGTCTCCCGCGCGCGCGGCGATGATTTTCCCCACGCGCTAGCGCGTGCGCTGACGATCTTCCGCGCGCGGGTGCTGCTCCTCTCCTGCGCGCGCGCCGATGATTTTCCAAGCGCGCAAGCGCCAATGCTCTTGCGCGCGCGTCAATAGTCTTGCACATGCACGTGGCAATAGTTCCGCGCGCACCGCGCCAACTTTCTTCTGCGCGCAGGCGCCAATGGTATTCTCCGCGAACAGTCTATCGTGCACGCGCACCGACGGCCTTACACACGGGCGCGCGCCGATGGCCTTCGCGCGAGTGCGCTCCAATAATCTTGAGTGCGCACCCGCAGCCTTCCGCGCGCTGACGGTCTTCTACGTGCGGACACCGATGGTCTTCCGCACGCACGCGCCAACAGTCTCCACTAGTACCCTCACGCACGCGCCATTGCTCCCACTCTTGCGCAAGCAGTCACACGCTTCGGTGCATTCTAGGGAGAATGCACAAAACTACACCATGCCTTACTTGCGCGCCAACGCTCTTCCTCACTTTCCTGCGCCCTCCTGTGCAGTTACGATCCCGGATCCATGCGCCAACTCTTGCCAAAGAGTCAAGGCTTGCAGATCCAATGCACCAGCTCTTGCCTAAGAACCAGCGCTTGCCTGCTCTCCAGGCAGATATTAAGCACCAGCATCATCCTGTGTGCCATCGCTCCAGACTCACCTACACACTCGCGCAATTGTCAGTAAAAAAAGGAATAAAACTTTTTGGACAGGTCACCATTGCCCCATTCCTCCCCACAAACACATAAACATGGCCACCGGAAAAAGAGGAATAAGGCTCCACAGAAGGATTCAAGATCCCAAAAATTCCATCCTACAAGAGAATTGAAACGGGGAATCCTTGGTCCCTGTCTCTTCTGAAGTTTCTTTTTTCCTTGACAGACCACTTTCAGCAAACAGGAAAGCTTCAACAGAGTGATCTCTAGATCACTGTATCACTGTTTGCTGATGGCTAGTTCATAGTTTACTGATCGCTAGGTCGCCAATTGCTAGCTCAATGCTGATCTTTGACCTCTAGTCCCTCCAATGACTAACGATCTCCAATTGCTAGCATTTCCAATCACCGATTGCAAGTCAATAACCAGTCATCAGCTTGCTGATCACTAGGTCACCGATGGGCAGCTCACCTTTCTTCGAACATTGAACTCAGGTCGCTGATCTCTGACCAGCCCATCTTCAGCTTGGTCATCTCTGACCTAACAGGGGGGACCATAATCAGCTTGCTGATCTCTAACTCACCATCAACTCACAGACCACCGATTCATCGGTTATTTGCTAGCAGTTCGTGACTCGAACTTACTAGTCAACCGCTTCCTGTAGTTCCTAGAAGTAATACAACATACTTCTCGCTACTGGCCGTTTGCCATCACACTAAAGTGATTGGCAAACGTTCGACAGAACCCTCATGAACGGCTTGCCAACAGGGAACTATTTGCGAGCACTCTCCAACTGCACAGTAACCACGATAC
The DNA here is from genome assembly GCF_036898095.1 of Palaemon carinicauda. Lineage (NCBI taxonomy): Eukaryota > Metazoa > Arthropoda > Malacostraca > Decapoda > Palaemonidae > Palaemon > Palaemon carinicauda. The sequence continues at coordinate 4,273,107 of NC_090755.1, forward strand.
CCAACGGTTAACCATTGATTAACGTTCGCCAGATTGATTCTATTCTAAGGAACAGCATCAATCCCATCAGGGCGCGGGGTAAGGCTAAGCGTGGCCTTCCTTTTAAAAAAATACTCTCGGAGAAGAATTCTTACACTGGGTATCGCGCCTGATCCTTTACGACACGAGTCAAGACTCCTGCGTCAACAATCTTCCATTCAAAAGGATCGCCTAGGAGCTTTCCCTTTGGGTCGATGTCCACACCATGTTGGAGTTCGAACAAGGGCTAAGACCTCAGGTCTTCATTTGCACACTGGACCTAAAGGACACTTACGCCCAGGTCCAAACCATCCATCTAGGAAGGTTGGAAGATTCAGTCTAGACAAACAAGAAACGCCAGTTCAAGGCACTGTGCTTCGGTCTTTCCACCACACCCATCCTGGTCTCACAGGATCGGCTTCTGTCTGCGCTCTCTCGGGACAGCTGACTGACCTTAGCAGACTCAGTGGCAACCTTGCATTAACACTGGAACTTCTGAAGTCTTTTTTTTTTTTTTTTTTTTTTTTTTTTACCAAGATCCAGTGATCAGGGTAAACCTACGGAAATCTTCCCTACTGTACTTCCCTCCCAGGAGACTGGTGTATCTGGGAATGATTCTAAACACCAATCTCCAAAAACCTTCTCAGAACGAAAAGGACTTCCATTCCAGGGGACTTGAGTCGGAAAAAGAAGAAAGAAGGGACCATAGTACTGCACCACACGACCTCAGCCCTCTGGACAGAGCCCGAAGGTACCTTCACTTAAATCTCTTTAAGAGATGAAGGCCAACTTTCCGGTCCTTCAGCAGCCTCATCGGTTCCTAACAGACCACTCAGTGATGTGATGGACGACACACCTCATAGAGACTCACATCAACAAGCAAGTAGGAACTGGCTTGTAGTCTCTTCCCATCTAATAGTATAAACACTGAGATGGGCCAAAGTCTGTTCGGTACCCATATCAGCCTGCTTCATTCCAGACTGGAAGAACGTGCTCACCAACAATCTGTGCATAGCATCTCGGGTAAGGTATACCGAATGGACTTTGGATCGCCATGTAGCCAACCAAGTCCCGACTTTACGAGTTCCTCCAACTAGGGGGTCTGTTCGCAACGCTCCTGAATCTCAGGCTACCGTTGCTCCCCAGCCCTAGACCCCAAGGCTCTCTGGCAACAAAGGTGGGTATAACAATGACATTTATGTCTCGTCCCTGTTTTATCTGGGGAAGAGCACTCAACAAGGCTAGAACATCGGTCAACCTCTCAAGGACTCTCCTAGCTCCCCTATGGCATTATGCAGAACGGCCTCCAAACCTTTTGCTATGATTGTACGCCTGGAGACTACCCAATACCTCTTTGCGAAAAGGTTGTCTAGATATCTGAGGAATTCCTCAGCATCAGTCTACCAGGCAGTATCACGTCTTGTGTGGTTGGCGTCATGTGAAAGAGTGTCTCCACTCGATTCCAGCAATAGCGGAATCCTCGAGTATATGCAAGAATAAAAGACCTCGTATTCAGTTTCGACAGGTGAAGATGATCACTCAACCTTGATCCTTCACCTTCAAACTGAAAGAAAGGGACACCCTCTCATCGATAGACTTTTCCTAACTCATACGGACTTACAACTTGCCTTTCCCCAGTCGGAATTGAGACCTTCCTCTCAAAACATGGTTCAAATCTCTGATCCCTAAAGGGACCTCCTTGTGTTCCACTTCACCAGGCAACAAATTTTCTCCTGATTTAAGAACACAATGCTCCTACACACTTGGACAGCAACCATACGAGTCAAGGAACTTCATGGTCTCTCTTTCGACATCGCCCATTACTGAGAAGGGCGAAAGACAATGTTCAGTTTCGTCCCTGATTATGTCACCAGACAGTCTTCAGAGGTAACGACAGTCTTCAGAGGTAACGGATCCTACGCAAGTCTCCACTCGGTAACGTACGATCCAGATCATCCGTTACTGTACCCAGGTTAAGGTATGAGACTTTACCTAAAGAAAACGGCAACAGCCTGCCCGGGTCCCTCCTCTTGTCAGCACTGGGAGAGACTAGAGGAGGATCACCGAAACATCATCTCGACATTGACGACTCACAGTGTCACGGACATAACTATGCCCCTGGTTTTTCTTAGCAGATTACTCTGTGATGCAGGTTTTACAAGAAAGGATGTGAATGCTCCAGGTGACTTTCTGCAAGACGTGACCCACAGGAATTTGATACGATCTCTATCGGTCCGGTGGTGGCTGCACAACAGCTGGTTGTATACCTCAAGCTCCTTATTGTACAAGTAGCAGAAGGTTGAGGGCACTGTTACCCGGTTTTAGTCTGCGTGAATGAAAAGATTTGACTGGCTCATTCTTTTCTTCATCCTACCCTCTCGTGGGGAAAGCAGCATCCTGGGTTCTCTGCATAAGCTGATCTCAAACCACTGCAGGTAAACCATGCTCCCTTGTGTACCTAGTATTAAGTTAATATTGTTGCATCCCCATACCCTGGCGAGGTGGTGTTGGGAAGTCTTGGTTACATCAGGTTTTTCCTACATAGACTCTGAATAACTTTACCTAGACAGTCACACTTCTACACGTCTCAACACACAGCTTGCGTAGGCCGCGGACCTTGCGTAGCAAGGTTTAGCGAGGGCAGGGACTAGTTATTTTTGAGTACTAACATAACCAGATAAGGAGTCCCCTGGCAAAGCCAAAAGCCAGATTGGCAGGGACGTCCACCCTTCCTAATGGGTGAGTCACCCCTAATAAATAGCATGGTTTGTATACCAGTTACGGAATAAATGACAAATTCGTAGATAATGTGTATTTTTCCTATCTATACAAACTTGCCCGCCATCCCTATTCCCCTTAGAAGTCCTACCTCCAAGCAAAGTGAATAAATCACAGGTGTGTGAACGGGAGTGGTAGCTTGCCCCCCACCCCTGCTAACTAGCGGTGTGGGTAGTTAACCCTTGCTAAATTTTAATGGCTCGTCATTTCAGCTCCGCCGAAAGTACAACCCCTAATAAATAGCTAAGGTTTGTATAGTTAGGAAAAATACAAATTATCTACGAATTTGGTCATATTACCAAACAATTCACCCAAGGGGTTACTCCATTGTTCTCTAGTCTTGGATAGTGCCATAGCCTCTGTACCATGGTCTTCCACTGCCATGGGTTAGATTTCTCTTGCTTGAGGATACACTCGGGCACACTATTCTATCATTTCTCTTCCTCTTGGTTTGTTAAAGTGTATGTAGTTTATATAGGAGATATGACAAATTCGTAGATAATTTGTATTTTTAAACATCTGACTTAGCCGGTGGATATATATATAGCTTACTTCTCTGACGTCACGGCAGAAAATTCAAAACTTGCGGCAATCGTAGATTGGATAGCTGCGTGTACTACTAGCGCCACCACTCGCCAGGTATCTGGAACCATTCCAGGATTCTTCAGATCTTCCCTGCCGCCATTGCTGGCGACATCATTGGAATATTCTCAACAAAGTAGTACCAGTGAACGCAGACAACACCACAGCGTTGGCCTACATTTCCAAACAAGGCGGGACCCACTCGAAGTCCCTTTACGAGACTGGAAGGGAACTTCTAGTTTGGGCGAAGAAAATGAACATCACCTTACTTGCAAGGTTCTTTCAAGGAGAAAAGAATGTGATGGCAGACACAGCCTCAGCAGAAGAAACCAAATCATTCCTACGGAATGGACGCTGCATCAGGTGGTTTCCAAGAAACTTTGGTGGATTTGGGGTCGTCCGTCCATAGACCTGTTTGCAACCTCTAGAACGAAGAGGCTTCAAATGTACTGCTCTCAAGTACCAGATCTGGAAGCGGTCCACATCGACGCTTTCCTGCTGGACTGGTCTCACCAAGACTTGTACGCATTCCCCCCGTTCAAAGTCCTGTACAAAGTCTTTCAGAAGTTTGTCTCCCGCGAGGGAACCAGATTGACTCTTATTGCGCCTCTATGGCCATCACGAGAATGGTTCACTGAGGTACTTCAATGGATGGTGGACGTACCAAGAAGCCTACCCATGCTGATGGATCTTCTCAGACAACCGCACTTGAAAGGGTTCCATGAAAACCTACAAGCTCTACATCTAACTGCCTTCAGACTATCGAGAAACTCACTAGAGCTAGAGGCTTTTCGAAGGAGGCAGCTAGAGCCATCGCTAGAGCAAGGAGATCCTCTATCTTCAGGGTCTACCAGTCCAAATGGGAGGTTTTTTGAGATTGGTGCAAAATCAACTCAATTTCCCCTTCCAGTACCTCTCTGACCCAAATTGCTGACTTCCTTTTACACCTTAGGAGAAAACGCAAGTTTTCCTCCTCTACCATTAAAGGTTATAGTAGCATGTTAGTGGCCGTTTTCAGGCACAGAAACTTAGACCTCTCTAACAACAAAGACCTTCAAGATCTTCTCAGGTCCTTTGAAACTTCTAAGGAGCATCAACTAGAATCACCAGCTTGGAATCTGGATGTTGTCCTGAAGTTTCTTATGAGTGATAGGTTTGAGTCCTTACACTCAGCCTCTTTTAAAGATCTCACCTTAAAAATGCTCTTAGTAAGTCTGGCAACAGCTAAGAGAGTTAGTGAAGTGCATGCCTTTAGCAAGAATATTGGCTTCATTAATAGTAAGGCTATATGCTCCTTACAACTTGGTTTCCTGGCCAAGAATGAGCGTCCTTCCCATCCATGGCCGAAGTCTTTCGAGATTCCAAACCTCTCGGATGTGGTTGGTGAAGAAATGGAAAAGGTCCTGTGCCCTGTTAGAGCGCTTAAATTTCATCTTGACAGAAGTCAAAAATTACTAGGAAAGTCTGAAGCTCTATGGTGTTCGGTCAAGAAGCCCTCCTTACCGATGTCAAAGAACGCCTTATCTTATTTTATCAGGCTCTTGATTAGAGAGGCTCACACTAACTGTGGTGAGACAGATTTTAAACTTCTGAAAGTGAAGACACACGAAGTCAAAGCTGTGGGAACGGTGGCTTTCAAGCAGAATCGACCCTTACAAAGCATTATGGACACAACCTTTTGGAGGAGTAAGTCTGTGTTCGCTTCACATTATTTAAAACATGTCCAGACTCTTTACGAGGACTGCTACACGTTGGGACCATTCGTAGCAGCGAGTACAGTAGTGGGTGAAAGTTCTAGCACAACATTCCCTAATCCTAATACCTTTTTTCTTCTCTTGAAACTATTATATTTTTGGTTGTTTGTGGAGACTGGTCGACAGTCTTCCGCAATCATTGGTTTTAGCAGGTGGTCAAACTTGTTTCTTGAGAGCGCCCAGAACAAGGGTATTGGTTGAGGTCCTGTCATAGTGAGGTATTTACACCGTTTTGACAGCTCCTAGAGGTCTTTCAGCCTCCTGAGTGGATTTCTGGATTTCATAAGGACTGCTAACTAATGAGGCAAAGAAGTGGTGCGTTGCGAAGAACATCAAGCCATTGAAAGCCTCCATCCCGGAGATAGCTGACTTCTAAGTCTATCTCAGGGACGAGGTAAATATGTTCATCCCACCCATTAAAGGAGTCCGAGCTGCCCTAGGACAAGTCTTCCTCCTGAGGGGCATCGACCTAGGTTCCTCTAGACACATTTCGATGCTCATCAAGAGCTTCGAGCAGTCATTCCCCCCACAAGCGGTTAGAGTGCCCCAGTGGGACGTAGCTAGGGTCCTGAAGATGCTGTCAGAACCTCCCTTCGAACCCCTAAAGGACATCTTAGACAAGGAGCTCACCCTCAAGACAGTTTTTCTGTTAGCACTGGCATCGGCGAAACGGGTAGGGGAGCTTCATGGACTTCCATACGAGGTGTCACACTCGAAGGGCTGGCGTGAAGCTACCTTCAAGTTCGTATCATCCTTCATGGCCAAGACCCAGAACCCAGCAGTCTGGGACCCCAAGTTTGAAGGCTTCTCGGTGCCGGCAATCCTACGTTCAGACAACCCGAAGGACTTGCGGCTGTGCCCTGTCAGAGCAGTACGGAAGTACTTGGAGAGGACAGCCAGGCTTAGACCCGAAATCAAGAGTCTGTTCGTTTCTTCAGGATTAGTGAAGAAACCAGTTTCCTAAAACACGATCTCCTTCTGGCTACGGCAAGTGATCATGAGAGCCTACAGTAGTGCAAGGATTCCTATTCTGGGTAAGCCTAGACCCCACGACATCAGAGGTCTGAGTACTTCCTTGGCCTTTGAGAAGAACATGGCAGTCGGCCAAATCCTGCCGGCGGGTACTTGGTCCAATCAGTCAACCTTCACAGCTCACTACTTGAAGGAATGCTCAAGGAGGTCCTTGGACGGATTCTCTCTCGGTCCCAGCATTTCAGCACTTCAAAAGACTTAAAAGGTGTAGCCCCAGGGTAACCACGGGCAGTAAGTCCAAGAGACACAGGTTCCTTCCTTACCCCCCCCCCCTGTTCCCTTATTACCCTCCCTGAAATGACACTAAATCCTTTAACTACCAGGGCATACATCGTCAGTGAATGGATGCGTCTCCGAGGATTTTTACAGAGGTGAGTTACTTTGACACTAAGATAGTTTTTTGGGTAGTTTTCCCTATTTCTCGTGTTTTCTCTTGGAGGGTCAGCAGAACCTAGCCTCCTATCTAGGTTCCCCCCTTTTCTCTCCTCATCACGGTCTCTGGGTCCTGTGGTACACTCCCACCTCCTAAGGTATAAGTCTCCTAAGAAAGTAGTTCAAGGTAAGTACTTCGTGTTGGAACGAATCACAAATTTTAAGAAATTTGTATTTTTCCTAACAGTTCTTACCTCTAACTACTTTGGGGTTATGGCCTGCCCATCCTACCCCGAGTGCCTCACAGGACTTAATAGAAACCTATCTGACAAAACTTACTGGAGATCGAGACCTGAGCAAGCACGCTCTCTGACCCCGGGTCGTCTCTGGGCGCGTATCACTCCGCCAGAGAATGCCCTGCATAGAAAACAGGAGTAGGGTAAACTACACAAAATTCTGGTCGGATGGAAAGAGATCCCAGATACTCCTAAGAAAGTAGTTCGTGGTAAGTACTGTTAGGAAAAATACAAATTACTTAAAATTTGTGATTTTTCTCAACTATACCTACGTAAGTCTTTTTAAGAGTCACTCCCTGCCTTAACCCTAAGTGAATGTGTAAGTGGGTACTCAGTGTACTGGGTGGGGGGGAGGTTGCCTTTCCTACTACCTGCCAGTAACTACCGACACGTGATTTTAAACGGCCAAAGTTTCTCCTAGGCTAAAAGCATACTCCTTTTGAATGACTTGGGTTTGTATCGTTAGGAAAAATACAAATTACTTTTAAAATTTGGTGTTTTGCACATGTAAAAGATCTACAGTACTATAATAACAGTACTAAAATGGAATGTGAATACTGATTCATTAACGGTATTTTTTTCTCACAGGACCAAAGTGTTGAACAAAAGTTTGATGCAGATTCAACCATGGACTCAGGATGCATCAAGAAAGAAGAACTTGATTTATCCTCTATACCAGCTTGGTCAGAGGAGGAAATCAAAGAAGAAGCATTTAGTATCATAAAACAGGAACCAATTGAGCAACATCAGGATTTGTCTTGGACAGAAGAAGAGGAAAAGCCAGTCTCTTCCAAATTGAATTTTCCAGAAGCGCGAGTTGTACCAGAAAGATTTGGAAATATTGAGGTTCTAAGTAAGTATGGAAACCTTTCCTTTTTATTTATTATAAGTAGATTTACTCTGCACTTTAAAGGTACAGTACAGACAACCTTCTTACCTGCCGATTCCCAAAGCACTTACTGGATTATCCACTGTTGAACTATTGATACCTTTATGAAAACATATACATTGAAAATTCACTCAACTGAATCTGCTAAACTGGAGGAGGCTCCTGTATGGTTATTTGTTCCAACGTGGCATACAATCCCTGGTCCTTTGATTAAAGATAGCGTTTCAGCGGGAGCTGTAATCGCCCGTTAAAATTTTATTAGCAAATGGTTATCCAGTTGGATAGTGGGTGGGCAAAGAGCCGCTGTCGTTGACTGATGTATAAGACAACGCTCCTTACATCAAACTACATATCTCTTTCTTTTCAAGAACTGAATGATTGATTGCAATGGAGTGGAAGCAATATGATGATGTTTGCCAGGGGAAAGGGGGACTGTGCAACCGTATTAGGGTTCGAAACTGGCTGTTGATCTTCACTCCCTTGTACCCCTGTGGGGGGGGGGGGGGGCGTTATTACTGTTCACAGTCTTCCCCGGATTCCAAATGTAGGTCATGGCCTCCGGTGCAGTGGCAGGCACGTGCCCTGAACTACTCCTAAAAATTTTAGACTGTCCAGTGCCCTCCCCTACCCCATAATCCATATTTGACGTGTTGTCCATAAGAGGTTAAAAGCGGTTCCTGGGGTGAAATAGGAATGACAATATTTTCTGTTAAGATCATAATGGATGTGAAATCAAGTCTCACAACATTTCTGTGATTTTTAGCATCAATTCAGTCTTGGGAAATGCATTTTTTTCATAATCGGTAAGATTTGACCTTTGATTACATTGATTACATAACTGATTATTCACAATATTTTATGGTAGAACAATCACAAACCTACAAGAATATATAAAGTTTATTTAAATTGGTCAATCTAAACTAAAGTTATGGAGCTTGAAAGTTCCCTATCTCGAAAGCTCAGATTTGGCGCGTCGTTCGGAAGGGGTTAAAAAACGGTGTGTGGGACATAGTGGGAATGAGAATATATCCTGTTGACATCCTTTATTTTATTGCCAGGACCCAGGGCTACCAGAAAATACCCATCAAGTATAGTTTTGGGGAGTTGCATGTGGACCCCTTGTAGCCCACTGACTACTCTTCGCCACTCTGGAAGAGCTAACTAAGGGGATCTCTCGAGAGAGAATCCAGCCGGCAGGTCTCTTTCTCGGCGGCCGAAATCCTTAACCAGGAAATTGCCATAAAGTATGCGATGCAGGCTACTTTGTGGTTGGATATCTGGTTATGAACTTTGGTAATCCTAGTACGAATCAAGGATTTCTCCAAGGAGGCGTACCAGGAAGGCAATGGAGACCTTCCTACTCTCAGGCAGGTGCACGATTGAGTTTCTTGCCCTCCAAGTTTCGAAATTGTTGGCAAACACCATCTTGAAACGTTGAGTTGCGGTGTCTGAGAGATTCCACCAGCGGGTCCCCAACGTCGAGATAACTAGGCTCAGACATTCCTCTCTAGAGGGAGCCCACCTTTTTGAGCCTAGGGATGTGGAACTTGCTGCTGAGAGGTGGAGGAAGTCTCATCAGGACTCCCTCTTCCATAGGGCTTTGACATCCAAGCCCTATGAACCTCCAGCACTTCAGCAGTCCCGTCCAACCAAGACCACAACTACGAAATCAGCAGTGGTGTCTAACAAGCCCTTTCCTGTCATGTACAAGAAAGTCAAGAAGTCCTCCACGGGAGGGAATTATCCTAGAGGGAGCAGCCGAGGCCGCAAACGCTAGGATAGGCACTCCACCTGCTTCTCCACCAGTGGGGGGGATGCCTACAAAGTTGCTCGGACAGGTGGAAGCAATTCGGGGCCGATCCCTGGACAATATCCAAGTTAATATATATATATATCTAAAGTAGGAAGATGTGATGTAGTTCTAAGGGAAAAGTATGGGAAATATGTCTGGGTAATAAGCAAAGCTCTACCTCCAGTTTGTTTCTTCATTATGATCAGAGATAAACGTAAACAAAACATTGGTTGCCATTTTTTATCGTGCTTTTTAGCGTGTTTAGGAAACGCATGATATAAAATCGCCTTTAATATTTGTGCCTGTTTTAGTTTAGGGTACTGTAGTACATGCATTAAGTGTTCTGTACATTAAAGGGTAGTTTGTTAACAGTACTACAGTACGTACAAGGGAAGGTTTTAAAAGTCTGAATATACATGTTGAATAAATAGGTAAATATGGTGTCACTACTTCGCGGATTTTCACCTATCGCGGCCGCTTCTGGAACCTATCTACCGCGATAAACGAGGGTTCACTGTATACAGGTAAATACGGACTTACTGTACAAAATACTGGAGAAAATTGTTGAAAAATATGTACCGAAAAAAAGCAATAAACAAAAGACGTGCATACCAAGAGACAGAAGGATCTTATTTCAGAAAATTAGAAAGTGGAAGAAAAATCTTGCAAAAGCAAAAATGTGTGGAAAATGATGGAAATAAAATGTAAGATAGAAAATGCAGAACAAAAGATTATAAAGTCGAAAGAAAATGAAAAAGGGACTTAGAAGAAAGAACACTTCAAATTATAAAAAAAAAAACCCCAAAGTACTTTACTCCTATGCAAAAAAGATAAATAAAGGGAGAATAGAAATAGGCCCTCTAAGAATTGAAGGACGGCTAACGAATGAAAAAAAAGGAAATATGCAACATATTAGAAGAAAAATATAAGAGTGAGTTCACGCCAAGAATTGCGAATGAGAATAATGAAACAGAAATGAGAGAAGAAAATGTTGAATATGTAACGGATATAGATATTAATGAAGCAGATATTGTCAAGGCTATAAATGAAATTAAAAATGGATTGGCAGCCGGACCAGATGGAGTTCCAGCGATTTTGTTAAAAAAAACTGCAAACACTATCGCGAAGCCGCTTGCAATACTGCTAAGACAAAGTGTAGATATGAGCGAGATATATGTTAAACATAAATTAGCTTATATAACCCCTATCTTCAAAAGTGGATCAAGACTAGAGGCAAGCAATTATAGACCTGTTAGTCTAACATCACATATTATGAAAGTGTATGAGAGGGTAATAAAAAAGAAAATAATGGATCATTTGGTTAAAAATAATTTGTTTAATATAGGTCAACACGGTTTTGTGCCTGGAAAAAGTACACAAACCCAACTGGTAGCACACTATGAAAACATATACAGTGAACCCTCGCTACTTCGCGGTTCGACCATCGCGGATTCACCACTTCGCGGATTTTTTCCATAACCCATATATATACAGTATATATATATATATATATATGTATGCATGTATTTATGTATATATGTAGGTATGTATATGTGTATACATATAATATATATATATATATATACACACACACATATATATATATATATATATCTATATATCTAAAGTAGGAAGATGTGATGTAGTTCTAAGGGAAAAGTATGGGAAATATGTCTGGGTAATAAGCAAAGCTCTACCTCCAGTTTGTTTCTACATTATGATCAGAGATAAATGTAAACAAAACATTGGTTGCCATTTTTTATCGTGCTTTTTAGCATGTTTAGGAAATGCATGATATAAAATCACCTTTACTATTTGTGCCTGTTTTAGTTTAGGGTACTGTAGTACATGCATTAAATGTTCTGTACATTAAAGGGTAGTTTGTTAACAGTACTACGTACAAGGGAAGGTTTTAAAAGTCTGAATATACATGTTGAATAAATAGGTAAATATGGTGTCACTACTTCGCGGATTTTCACCTATCGCGGCCGCGACTGGAACCTATCTACCGCGATAAACGAGGGTTCACTGTACAAAAATATGATAAGTGAAAAAGACACAGATGTGATCTATCTAGATTTTGCAAAAGCCTTTGACAAGGTAGACCACAATATATTAGAGAAAAAAATGAGAAAGCATAATATTGTGGGAAAGATAGGAAAATGGGTAAAAGAATTCCTGCAAAACAGAAAACAGATAGTGGTTGCAAATGACGAGAAATCGGATGAAGCTCAGGTAATATCTGGCGTGCCACAAGGTACGGTTTTAGTTGCACTGCTGTTTGTTATTATGATCTCAGACATAGACTGCGATGTTGAAAACTCTGTAGTGAGAAGTTTCGCCGATGACACAAGAATAAGTAGAGAAATTACTTGTGATGAAGATAGGAACTCATTACAAAGAGATCTAAACAAAATATATGAATGGGCGGAGATAAATAGGATGGTATTTAACTCCGATAAATTTGAATCAATGAATTATGGAAACAGAGAAGGAATGGTATATGCATACAAGGGACCTAATAATGAGACAATCACAAACAAGGAAGCAATTGAAGACCTTGGTGTAATGTTAAATAGGAATATGTTATGCAACGACCAAATAGCAACACTGTTGGCTAAATGTAAAGCAAAAATGGGAATGTTATTCAGACACTTTAAAACAAGAAAAGCTGAAAAGCAAGAAAAGCTGAACACATGATTATGCTTTACAAAACTTATGTACGTAGTACACTCGAGTACTGCAATGTGATATGGTACCCACACTACCAAAAGGATATTGCACAAATAGAGAGTGTACAAAGGTCCTATACTGCTTGAATAGAAGAAGTTAAGGACCTTGACTACTGGGAAAGACTGCAAATTTTAAAACTATATAGTCTAGAAAGGAGAAGAGAACGCTACATGATAATACAAGCATGGAAGCAAATAGAAGGAATTACTGAAAACATCATGTAGCTAAAAATATCAGAAAGAGCAAGCCGAGGTAGATTAATAGTTCCAAAAAATATACCAGGAAAACTAAGGAAGGCGCACAGGACATTAATCCACTACGCACCAGCATCGATAATGCAGCGACTATTTAATGTGCTGCCTGCTCATCTAAGAAACATATCAGGAGTGAGCGTAGATGTGTTTAAGAATAAGTTCGATAAATACCTAAGATGCATCCCAGACCATCCAAGACTGGAAGATGCATTAGCAACTCTCTGGTGGATATACGAGGTGCCTCACACTGAGGGACCTGGGGGAACCCAAACAAAAAATAAGGCATAAGGTAATGCGCTCTCTCTCTCTCTCTCTCTCTCTCTCTCTCTCTCTCTCTCTCTCTCTCTCTCTCTCTCTGAACGTAATAGCGGTATTTTTCGATGACTTTAAAAATGGCCTAGTACTTTCTTCTTTTTACCTTTTTTTTTGCATGTGGTGAGGTGGGTACAAGTTGACCTATAACTGAAGTTAGGAAAAGTATTTTGGATATGGAAAGAACAATTATCTTTCGTAACAGTTTAAAATTATCGTAAATTATCATTCTGTCATTAGCGGCAGTTTGCTATTGTGGATTAAACGCACAAGGAAAAAAAGGTTCCAGCTCTGCTACGAATTTAGGAATTTATATGGATATGATAAGTAAAATATTTGTAACATAATGTTTACTAAATGTTTGTTATATCATTAGTTATCACTTTGAGCATGTGTGTTTAATGCGTTCGTTTGTTTATTATGATCGAAGATGGAGTGTAAACAAATGGAAGGTTTCCGTTTCAGGCGGTGTCATAAAGAAAAACATTATATAAATGGCATTCATTTAATTTATTTGGAAGTTCTAAGGAAAATTAAGTAGAACATTGGTAATAACAAAGCCAACATATAATCAATACTTGGTAAGATTGCTGTCGATGCAAAAACTAACCTATACAGAGATGTGTAAATGTGTCTGTTTCTTCGTTATGATCAGAGATAAACGTAAACAAAACATTGGTTGTCATTTTTTATTCGTGCTTTTTGGCATGTTTAGGAAACGCATGATATAAAATCGCCTTTAATATTTGTGCCTGTTTTAGTTTAGGGTACTGTAGTACATGCAGTAAGTGTTCTGTACATTAAAGGGTAGTTTGTTAACAGTACTACGTAAAGGGAAGGTTTTAAAAGTCTGAATATTCATGTTAAATAAATAGGTAAATATGGTGTCCATACTTCGCGGATTTTCAGCTATCGCGGCCGGGTTTGGAACCTATCTACCGCGATAAACGAGGGTTCACTGTATGTGAATTATTTTCTTTTCTTGCAAGAAATGTTTAAAATATTACCTTACTAAGCATAAGTATGTTTATTATGTAGGGAAATATATTATTTTTCAAGTATATATTTGTCCTAATAGTATATTTCCCTTAGTTAATTTTCGATAGAGATTTCACGAGCGTACAGTCAATTTACGCTCGTAGTCCTCTTAACTATCGTTTGTTCCAACACAGAGTATTTACCTCGAACTACTTTCTTAGGAGTATCTGGGATCTCCTCCCAACCGACCAGATTTTTGTGTAGTTTACCCTAGTCCCGTTTTCTATGAGGGGTAACCTCAGGTGGAGTGGAACACGCCCTGAAGCTATCCCCTGGTTAGAGAGCATGCTTGCTCAGGTCTCGATCTCCAGTAAGTTCTCTGGTCGCGTCGTGATAACATCTCGACGCTCTCTCCTTACCCAGTGCGACCTTTTGTGTCCCCAACCCCCCTTTTTGTGTCTTATGCGGTCCCCTCGTGGACCCATTGTGTTCATTCTATACCCTTTCCTACCCTTATCCTCTGTGTTCGTCGTGTAGGGGCAGCTTATGTTCTCCTACAGCCACGTGTCCGGAGTGCGAGTCCTGGAACGTGGTGCAGTGGGTGCGCTTCGGCACCAAGAAGAAGAAGGCGTCCAAGAGGTCACATAGGAAGACGAGCCTCTCCTCGCCGCTTACTTCCCCCGATGCCTCATCGAATGGAGCTTCTTTTATACAGCCACCTTCCCCTACCCAGAGTAGGGGACGAGGTAAGTCAGTTTTGGGGAAGTGGCCCATTGCTCTTCCCCAGGAGTCTGAGTGGGTGCGGTATAGCACCAAGAAGAAGTAGGCGACAAAGAGGTCGCCTAAGAAGCCTAGCATCCCTTCCTCCCTTGCTTCGCCGGGCGTCTCGTCTGACAGAGCTTCCCTACCACCCTCCACTACCCAGAGTAGGGTACGAGGTAAGTCCGTTGCGGGGAAGAGGCCCGCAGCCCTTCCCCAAGAGGATAGTGGGGTTGTGGCGTCGTTCCAGACGAGTGAAGGGCTTGAGGGAGGGGCGGGAGTGTGTTGGGAGACTGAGTCCGGGTTCAAGCAGGCCACGTCTCCCCTGATGACCCCATGCGGGGGAAAAATGTCCCTAATTCTTCTCCAGCCTCTTTGGCGTGTTTTTCAGTCACTTCTGCAGCCGAGGACGTCGCCGAGAAGGAGTCTCCCAAGACGAGGCGCTGAGGAAGCTCAGGAGACGAAAGGAGAAGTCCCGCAAGAAGTTGTCGCGTTCTCGCTCCCCCTGGTGGTCGCGCCACGAGAGTTGGCGCTCAAGATCCCCCAAGAGCAGTGAGTGGGTGGTGGTTCACCTCGACAGGCTGCTGGAGCCAGCGGCGGCACCGGGCCCTTCAAGTTGGCGTCCGAGGACGAACTCCCCGGATAGATACTCCTCTGGCAGCAGCGGCACCCGACGGAGGGACTCTTCATGGCAGGTTCCAGTTGACAGGCGTAAGTCCGCGAAGGATCCGGCTCCGTCCGCCCAGCGGAAAGAGTCGCCCCTTAGGTCTGGCAGCCGAGTACTGACCTCCAAAGGCCACCTAGCTCGTCACGAGCGCAGCCCTCGGTTTTCCTCGACGGGCAGGCCCGCGGATACGACAATCTCCGGAAGAGTTGTTGGACCCAGGACGGAGGCCCCGTTCCGACGGCGATGCCCGTCCTTCGACGTGAACTCCGGCAACCCTACAGCAGGCTCTGGCAGATCGGCATAAGTCCGCGAGGGTTTTGACTCCTTCCACCCAGCGGAGAGTCGCCCCTTCGGTCTGGCAGCCGTGTCCCAGCCTCCAGGACTTCGACAGCCAGGTCTCGGTCGACAGGCATGAGCCCGCGAAGGTTCCGACTTCTCCCGCCCAGCGGAGAGAGTCACCCCTTCCGACTGGCAGCCTTGTCCCGGCCTCCGGTTCTTCGATGGCCCGCCCTGAACGAAGGAACCAACCAGCCAGCACGGGGAAACCCATGGCTCCATGGATCTCCGCAGGAGCTCCATCCTTCCAGCGGAGGTAGCCACTGGCTCGACCCGGCAGCATGGCATCCATCCATACCCGGTACCACGACAGCTCCATTCAGGCTTCGTGGTCAACCGCTGGTATACCAGGGTACTCACACCCCACAGATTCCCCGGGAGGGGGTAGACCCATGACGGCTACCTCCATCCCAGTGGCTTCATCCGTGATGGAGATAGCCGCTCCATCGTCCCAGCCAGCCATATCCAAGCATTGGAGGTGGCTGCTGACATACCCATGACGGCTCCATCCGTGATGAGCCAGCCGTGCCATCGTCCCGGCCAGCCCCATCCAAGCATCGGAGGCGGCTGCTGACATGGCAGGGTACTTAAACCCCACGGATTTCCCCGGGAGGGGGTAGACCCATGACGGCTACCTCCGTCCCAGTGGCTTCATCCGTGATGGAGATAGCCGCTCCATCGTCCCGGCCAACCCCATCCAAGCATTGGAGGTGGCCGCTGTCACACCCATGACGGCTACCTCCGTCCCGGCGGCTCCATCCATGATGGAGCCAGCCGTGCCATCGTCCCGGCCAGCCCCATCCAAGCATCGGAGGCGGCCGCTGACATGGCAGGGTACTTAAACCCGGATTTCCCCGGGAGGGGGTAGACCCATGACGGCTACCTCTGTCCCAGTGGCTTCATCCGTGATGGAGATAGCCGCTCCATCGTCCCGGCCAGCCCCATCCAAGCATTGGAGGTGGCTGCTGACACACCCATGACGGCTACCTCCGTTTTGGCGGCTCCATCCATGATGGAGCCAGCCGTGCCATCGTCCTGGCCAGCCCCATCCAAGCATCGAAAGAGGCCGCTGACATGGCAGGGTACTTAAACCCCACGGATTTCCCCGGGAGGGGGTAGACCCATGACGGATACCCCTGTTCCTGACGGCTCCATCTGTGACGAATTCAAAGTGGTTTTCCCCCAGCGGGTCGAACGGGGCTATTGCCTCTCCAGTGCCTGCCTCAGTGGCCGCTGGAGAGAGACCCCCGCACCTTTGCCCAGTGCCTCTTCGGCTCCGTCCGTCCGTAGGATGTAGAAGTTGGCACACGTAATCTTTCCCTTGCCTTGCCCCCATAGGGGAGCTTCGACTCCTCAGTTAACCTTCAGACCCTCTTACTTGGGCTCCAGGAGAGGGCGTTCAGGCCGCGGCTCTTGAAGGAGTTAGGAGGGGAGGCCCCCTACTCCTGCTGGCGCCTCAGGTGGGGGGATGCCTCAAACGATCTTGGCAAGCATGGTGGGACCACGGAGCGGATCCGTGGACCGTAGCAGTACTAAAGGAGGGGTACAAGCTGCCCTTCCTAGAGGACCCCCACCTCAGATCCCAGATCAACAGGCGGAGTGGTAGGCACCCAACGACCCCTTGAGAGTAGCAGTATTGCAGGAAGAAGGCTCGGCAATGCTGGCGAAAGGGGCAGTTGAACCAGTCGAGAAACTGAGTCCAGGGTTCTACAACAGGCTCTTCCTGGTGGAGAAGGCGACAGGGTTCTGGAGACCGGTCATAGACCTTTCAGCCCTCAACAATTCGTGTGCAACACCGACTTCAAGATGGACACTCCGAAGTCAGTCCTAGCGACCTTGAAGGAGGAGGACTTCATGAGGTCCATAGACCTCAAAGGTCCCTGTTCATCCCTCCAACAGGAGGTTCCTAAGGGTAAAATGGAGTACCAAAACGTGGCAGTTCAAAACCCTATGCTTCGGACTGTCGACAGTCCTCAGGGCTTCACGAAGGTCTTCGCAACAGTTTCAGGCTGGGCGTACGAACAAGACGTCCGCCAGATTCGGTACCTAGATGACTGGTTGTTGCTTTCAGTCTCAGAGGAAGTACTGAGGGAGTAAGGCGAGAAGCTCCTGCAGTTCTACAACGTCTTGAGTATCATCATCAACCTGGAGAAGTCCCGGCTGATTTCCTCCACCAGGATGACCTACCTAGGGTTGGTTCTAGACTCCCGGATGGCGAGGGCCTTCCCCTCCGCAGAGAAACTGGACACCCTGAAACAGATACTCTGGCCCTTCCTGTCGGGCCAGCCCAGGAGAGCCTAGGTCTGGCAAAGACTGATAGGACTCCCCGCACTAGATAGTCCTGGTGTCCCCGGAGACGAAGGAAGTCCTGGGGTGGTAGCAATCGGAACGAACACCCTCAAGGGAATGCCCTTTGCTGCCAACCCTCCAGAGATGCTCCTGTTCACGGACGTATCCAAGGAGAGATGGGGTGCCCATCTTCTCGACAAAACGGCAAAAGGTAAATGGGAAGTCGAGGAGACGAACCTGCACATATACGTGCTGGAGATGAGAACCGTACAAAGAGCGTGCCTAGAGATCGTCCATCTACCCCGGGGAAGCTCCGTGGATCCGGGGTGCGACAACGCCACGGTGGTGGCCTACGTGAAAGAGCAAGGGGGACTGAAGTCGAAGGAACGGTGCAGTCTCACAATGGTGTTCCTAGAATGGGCTGAAGTGGAACAAATTAATTTTTCAACCAGGTTCTCAACGGGGAAGAGGAACTTCCTGGCCGACGGCCTCAACAGGAAGGGTCGAGTGGTAGGGCCCGAGTGGTCCCTACACCCAGAAGTGGTCAAAACCCTCTCCCTGAAGTGGGGCTCGCCGGTGATAGACCTCTTTGCCACGAGACTAAACGCACAGCTCCCCGTGTTTTTTTTTCCTGTGCCAGATCCAGCAGCAGCGTTCGAGGACGCCTTTCAATGAGACGGACGGCCAACCTGTGGGTCACTTTGGTAGCTCCCTGGTGGCCAGAGAGAGAGTGGTTCGCGGATCTAAAGGAACTGGCATGCCTTACGCCTGGGCCACTTCCAGACAGACCAGACCTTCTCCGGCAGCCTCACTTCCAGAGGTTCCACGAAAACCCTTGGTCCCTCCTTCACGCGTGGAGGTTATCGAGCATCTCCTGAAAAAGGAAGGATTTCCGTCGAGGACGGCATCAAAGATGTCAGGGTACCTGAGGCGTTCGTCAGTCGAGGTGTACCAGGCGTAGTGGGCTACCTTTTCTAAGGGGTGCTCCTCGAAGAACATCAGGCCGTTAGGGGCCTCCATTCGTAAGATAGCAGACTTCCTGGTCTATCACAGGGACGAAGTGGGCATGTCTATCCCAAGTCTTCCTCCTGAAGGACATAGACCTGGGTGCCTCCAGGTAGATCTCGACGCTCTTCAAGAGCTTCGAGCAGTCGTTTTTCACCCAAGCCGTTAGAGTGCCCCAGGGGGATGTGGCTAGGGTACTTGAAGACAAGGGAGCTCACCCTCAAGGCAGTCTTTCGTTTAGCTCTGGCATCAGCAAAGAGTAGGTGAGATTCTTGGCCTGTCGTACGAGATCTCACACTCGAAGGGCTGGCGAGAAACTACTTTCAAATTCTTACCCTCCTTCGTAGCCAAGACTCAGAATTCAGCTGTTTGGGACCCCAAAGTGGAATTGTTCTCAGTGCCAGCAATCCCTCACTCGGACAACCCGAGGGACTTGCAGTTGGCAGTATTTAGAAAGGACAGCTAGACTTCATCCCGAGATCAAGTCTCTGTTCATTTTCCTCGGGACTGTGAAGGAGCCAGTCTCCAAGAAAACTTTCTTCTTCTGGATAAGGCAAGTGATCGTCAGGCCCTACAGTAGTGCAGGGATCCCCTTTCCAGGAAAGCCCAGACCCCACAGCATTAGGAGTCTAAATACTTCTTTGGCGTTTGAGAAGAACATGGCAGTGGGCCAAATCCTGAGGGCAGGTACTTGGTCTAACCAGTCGACCTTTACGGCTCACTGCTTGAAGGACTACTCGAGAAAGTCCCTGGGCGGGTTCTCGCTAGGTCCCGTCATTTTCGCGCTCCAAACGGTTTAATGGTGTAGCCCCAGTGGTATCTGTGGGTAGCGAGTCCAAGAGACACAGGTTCCTTCCTGAGCCTCTTGTTCTTCCTTCCCCTATTCCCTTACCGGAAATGACTCGGGTAGCCCCCTGAAACTGCCATGGGATACACTATCATTGGAAGGACATGTCTCCTAGGATTCTTGCAGAAGTGAGTTACTTAGACACTAAGATGGTTTTTTTGCGTAGTTTTCCCTATTTTCATTTGTTTTCTTTGAGGTCAGCAGAACCTAGTCTCCTACCTAGGTTCCTCTTCTATTCTCGTCACGGTCTCTTGGTCCTGATGGACACTCCCACCTCCTAAGGTATAAGTCTCCTAAGAAAGTAGTTCGAGGTAAGTACTCTGTTGGAACAAATCACAAATTTTAAGTAATTTGTATTTTTCCTAACAATACTTACCTCGAACTACTTTCGGGTAATGACCCGCCCATCCTACCCCGAGTGCCTTACTGGACTTCATAGATACCTAAGCTATCAAGAACTTACTGAAGATCGAGACCTGAGCAAGCATGCTCCCTGACCAGGTGATAGCCTCAGGGCGTGTTCCACTCCCTCTGAGGTTACCTCTCATAGAAAACGGGACTAGGGTAAACTACACTAAACTCTGGTCGGTTGGGAGGAGATCCCAGATACTCCTAAGAAAGTAGTTCGAGGTAAGTATTGTTAGGAAAAATTCAAATTATTTAAAATTTGTGATTTTTGCTTCACAATACTTGTATAGCTATTTAATATTTCGATTTTGAGAATACTGTACTAATATTAATCATATATCCTATTGTATTTCTGGCCCTTGGCGAAAGAGTATAATTTCTCGCTAATGTGAAATAGTTAAAAGTGCTAGTGTTCAATGGCACATAAAATGACGCAATGCAGTCAATCTACGATACTTAATACTCTTGACAATCTTTTTTGTTTTCACAATTACCTGTGTCGTTATTTTATATTTCGATTTTGAGAATACAGTACTAATATTAATCATATAACCTATTTTATTTTTTCTAGCCCTTGGCGAAAAAGTATAATCTCTCGCAATTGGAAGGTCTATTGAGATCTAATGTGAAATAGTTAAAAGTGCTAGTGTTCAATGTCACGTAAAATGACAGAGTGTTGTGGAGGGTGCGTTCGTTCGTGTCCGTCATACTCCTAGCCCGGGACCTCTTCCATGCTCCCCAACCCGTGGGAGAAGGAAAGTCGAAAGGCTAAGGGAGATGTCAGACCTTGTTCAGCGATCGAATGTCCCCTCGAGCGATTCTGTTGTCGTATCCCAGTACGCTCACCCTCGCCATTGGAAAGGCGAGGTAAAAGTGTTATCCTCGCCGTCGGTTGACGCGAGACTGGCGTTTTACGTTTTCCCGTCCCGCTAGACGAGATTGGCTTGTCATGGTACCGAGCGTCAAGATCGCTTCCTCACAGCGATCTAGATGCGTTTTTGGGACGTGACATAGATCTTGTTGCTTCCTCACAGCACGCATGCAGCATGCGGGGCGCGTACAGTATGCTGGACGCATGCGATCGGCTGGCTTCCCCGCATCAAGTTTGCGAAGGTCTTGGTTCCAAGCGCGCTATCGCGGCAAGAACATATGCGAGCTGCAGTGCTTATGGACACTCCCTCGCAGCGATCTGGTCGCGTTACGGGAGGCGGCAAGGTTCTCCCTCGCGGCATGCTGGACGCATGCAGCAACCTGGATTCATGCAGCAGTCTGGACTTATGCTGGACGCATTCAGTCAGGATTTGTCCACACAACATGATAGACAAAAAGTTTTCTCTCCTTCGCTACTTGCTGGACGTGATACTATCGCTTCTTCGAGTCACGCGGTAATCATACAGCATGCGGGACGCATGCGTCACACTGGAAGCTCACGGCAACCTGGACGCATGCAGCAGTCTGAACGTATACTGGACGCATGCAGTCAGGTTTTGTCCCCATGACATGATAGACAAACAGTTGCCTCTTCTTCACCACTTGCTGGACGCGATACTTACGCTTCCTCGCGTCTCGCTGTAGACTTACAGCATGCGGGATGCATGCAGCACGCTGAAACCTCACGGCAACATGGACGCATGCAGCAGTCTGGACGATTGCAGCAATCTAGACGCATGCAGTCAGGACTTGTCCTCACCGCATGATAGACAAGTTGTTGTCTCTCCTTCTTGACTCAATGAACGCGCGGCTAACGCTCCCTGGCGTCACGTTGACAGACAACATGCTGAACGCACGCGAGCGCGACTTAATCTCGCAGCATGGGGGTCACGATGTTGATGCTTCCGTACAGCATGATGAACTTATGCTGGAAGCACTGGAACCTGTCTCTTCCTCGAGACTTACAGAAAGTAAAAGTGATGCTTCATCACAACTGGTTGATATCCTTGATGATGTTCCTTCAGGTCAAGATGAGTTCTTTATGGAAGACAATATCCGACAGGATGACACGGTTTTGTCTCCTACCCATTCGACTCAGGTGATCGATGTTCCTTTAGCCAAAAGTTTTAGAGGACGAATCTCAGGATTCGCTGCAGGCAGCTGACCTTAAAAAGCTTCGGACAGTTTTAACATCTCTATATCCAGAAGACTAGACTTTACTCAACCTATACCTCAGAGCCCACCCTCTCAGTTTTTGAAGGGCTGACCCCGAAAAACATCCTCCTTCAAGAAGATGGTCCTGGCTAGATCGGTTAAGAGAGCTTTCTCAACTTGCAACCAATGGACGTCCAAGAGAAAGGATCTAGGGAAGGCCTCCTTTTTCTTTTCCTCAAACTCTACTGGCCTCCAGATCTAGTGTTTGGTATTCGACTGGGGAAGTTTTCGGTTTGGGAGTTCCTGCCTCCTTCCAGGGAGACTTCTCCAGACTTGTCGACTCCTCACGCAGGTCAGCCATGATCAAGTCTAAGATTATGTGGTCCAATTCTGAAATGGACCATCTGCTGAAGGGAATTTTTTAAGACCGTAGAAGTCTTCAGCCTTATGGACTGGACTTTCGGAGATCTCGCAGAAGCCACAGACCTAAGAATGAGGCTCAGATGCATCTGATTGCCTGTCTGGATAAGGCCGTGAGGGATGGCTCCATCGAACTTTCCGCCCTTTTCACGGCAGGAGTTCTTAAAAAGAGGGCTATGTTTTTTTCCTTCTTATCTTCAGGTTTGTCCCTTGTTCAGAGATCTGAACGTTTACTTGCTCCTTTGTGTAATCATCTTTTCCCTCTGGACTTAGGGAAAGATTTGTCTAAAGCTCTGGCATAACAGGCTACGCAAGATCTTATCTCTAGGACTGCTAAGAAAGTCCTCCCAGCTAGCTTTTTAGCAAGGATACAAAAGGAGGCTCTTCCCACTTGTCAGCCCTTTCGTGGGAGAGCCCCTTCAAGGGAACTCAGAGGATTGCAGCTGGAGGTCAAGCTCGCAGATTCCCAAGACAGCAAACCGAATCAAGAAAGTGAGACGTGCAATCTCCAGACTCAAGTGGGAGCCAGGCTTTCCCACTTTTGGCGAGAGTGAAGCCAAAGGGGGGCGGACATCTGGATGATCAATGTCCTCAAGGAGGGATACAAGATCCCCTTCCTGAGAATGCCTTCCATGTCGTCGATACCCTTAGAGTTGACAACAATCCACTCGGGGAACAAGGCAGCAGCTCTTCAAGAGCAAGTGAACCTTATGCTGCCGAAGTCAGTCATAGAAGTGGTAGAGGACACCTTCTCGGAGGGTTTTTTACAACAGACTTTTCCTAGTTCCGAAAAGCTCGGGGGATGGAAACCTGTTCTGGACGTCAGTCCATTGTACAAGTTCGTCAGCAAAGTAAAATTTGCCATGGAAACTTCAGCGTCAGTCCTTACAGGCAACAGACAGGGAGACTGGATAGTGTCTTTGGATCTGCAGGACGCGTATTTCCATATCCCGATGCACCCGGACCACAGAAAGTTTCTAAGGTTCGTGTTCCTCGAGACCATTATCAGTTCAAAGCACTCTGTTTTGGACTGAGCACGACTCTCTACGTTTTTTACTCGGGTGATGTCCAATGTGGCTCCCTGGCTTCACTTAAAGGGAGTAAGGATTTTCTTTGTATCTGGACGACTGGCTACTCAGAGCAGAATCACAAGTAAAGTGTCTGGAGGCTCTTCAAATGATAATGTCCTTAACGCAACAGTTAGGTCTGATGGTAAACCTGGCCAAATCTTACCCTAACACCCTCACAGAGTATCATTTATCTGGGGATGAGAATCGGTTCAGATCGCGCTCAAGGTGCTCTGGAAATGTCGCAAGGACTTTCCCCTTGTGGTCACCCGACTACGGTTGGCGATCCCTCGAAGCAATCAGCACACGGTTCAGTTCGCGCACATGGCGTGCTTCAAGTGTCTGATCTGTTTGAACTAGAGAGGTCGATTTCGTCCCTGTTTGACGCATACGATTCTCGAACAGGGGTCTGTGGATAGTCTCTCAGAGGAAATGGCACATGAATATCAAAGAGCTAGTGGCCATTCACCAAGCCCTGATTACTCACTTCATAGAAGGGGAGAAAAACGTCAGGTCGGATCTGCTCAGCAGAAGAAGGCAGGTTCTTACTACAGAGTGGACCCTACATCACGAGGTGTGCACCAGCCTTTGGATGTTGTGGGGTCAACCCTCGATAGACCTCTTCGCCTCACAAATGACAATGAGGTTGCCGGTATTTTGCTCTCCAGTCTCAGACCAGGAAGCAGTCGCAGTGGACGCTTTTCTTCTGAACTGGGAAGGTCTAAATGTGTATGCTTTTCTTCCATTTAAGATCTTGGACAGATTCCTGAAAAAATTCAGGGAATTGCCCAATGTCCGCATGACCATGATAGCTCCATTTTGGCCCATGAGACATTGGGTTGCGGAGATGATCGAGTGGCTGGTAGATACCTCCAGAACATTACCACTATTAGGGTTTACTAATCTTAGTGGGACAAATTTAGAGTATGGTGCAGGAATAATAGACTTTCCTCTACCAGTACCTCTATAGCCAAGTTTTCTGTTGTATCTGCATACAAAAAAGAAGCTGGCTGTTCCTACCATCAAGGGTTACCGCAGCATGCTAGCTTCCGTCTTTCGTAACAGACACATTGGCTTGTCAGGTAACAAGGATCTTTCAGATCTCATTAGATCTTTTGAGATTACTAAGAGGAAGGACAATCCAACCTCCTTGGAACCTGGATGTAGTCCTGGCCTTTTTAACCTCAAGTAGGTTTGAACCCTTGGAAGGATCTTACCGAGAAGACTTTTTTCTTAATTACATTGGCTACAGTCAAAAGAATAGGAGAGTTAAAAGCCATCAGCAAGAAGGTGGGCTTTAACCCGAGAACTGCTACAAGCCTCTTGAGCGGCTGTATGGGAGACTGCTATAAGCCTCTTCAGAGCGCAATTTTCTATTCCTTCTCGCAAATTCCCTTGTGAACTTATTCGACTTGTATTATTTTTTCATGATAAAATAATATATCTGGTAGAAATTTGAATGTTTATAACTTTATTTTACCTGTATAATTATGTATAACATAAAACCTTTCCTTAGACAGACTTTTAAGTTTTTTGCAAGGGATAAGGGCGAATTGTAATTATTTTTTGTTAAAACTTGTTTTATATTAACATATTAAAAACATGAATGATGTAAAAAATAAATATATAACAACATACATACACATACACACAAACAATATCACATCGTAATATATTGTGTAGGACGGGAAATAAAACCTCTGGCAACTCTCAAATCCTACCTCAGGACGGCGGTTGCCTAGTGTAAATTAGGACAACAATACCGAATGTTTTTGTTTTAAATATCTGCGCATGTTTGTTTACTAAGTATAATTTTATTATAAGTAACTGGGTGGTTCACCCAAAAGAGAGAGAGAGAGAGAGAGAGAGATTGATTTTACATAGCTTGTATTCAATATTCATATCCACAAAAGGAATTTTTTATATCTTTTGTATATACCCAACACACACACACACATATATATATATATATATATATATATATATATATATATATATTTATATATATTTTAATGTGGTGATGCTTTTGACATAGGCTACGCATTACTGTATACAAATGCTTAGAAATGTCATATAAAAACCTATTGTAATTAGTCTGAACACATTGGCTAGGTAATGAGTTTAATAGTAACAATAATCACTTTATGAATGGATAAAGAAAAAATCCAGACAACGCAAATAAAATGTTTGTAAATAGTATATGTGACTACTTACACTAAAGTCATTATTATTCCAGGAATAGATACAATTCTATATCATGAGATTTGAAAATATAAGGTAATTTTTATTATTACACTCATCAATATATAGTAAAGGCTATTTGTTAAAAATAGCCTAAAAACCTCATCACATAGTACGGAATGTAGTAAATTAAAATCGCTAACCTCTACCGTGCGCAAACAACAGCCCCGTGATACCCAACTTACTACCCACCCCACCTACCCACGAAAGACAATCCAGACTCACCCATTGGCCATCCGGCAAGATGCCACGTCGCGCTGTAAAATTAACTTTGATGGTTTATAACAAAATAACAAACAGGATGTAAGATAAAATATTTGGATGATACATGCACAAAGTTATTACAAAAACATTGGTATAGTTATGGGTTAGATTCTGAAACACTATTTTTGTCAAGATAGCTGCACCACGGGACTGTAGTAAAATGACATTGCTGCATTTCTCGGATTAATGGAGACTGCAATTTGCTCCCTTTAGCTAGGCTTTCTCGCCAAACACGAGAATCCTTATCGACCTCGGCCAAGATCTTTTACCATCCAGAGTTATCTCACTTAAATTGGACGGGAAAAGGAGAGAGGCCTTTGTCTAGTGAGAGCTCTAAAAATTCTTTATCTGCACACGTCCAAACACCTGAGAGGACAAGCAGACAGCCTCTGATGCTCAGTTAAAAAGCCTTCTTTGCCTTTATCAAAAAATACCCTGGCTTTTTTCATTAAGGATTTGATAAGGGAAACTCCAGAATTGTGAGCAAGAAGTTTTCCCTATCCTTAAGGTAAAACCACACGAGGTTAGAGCTGTAGCAATTTCTATGCCTTACAAACACAATAGGTTAATGATGTCAATTTTGGAGCCTACTTTCTGAAGAAGTAAATCAATCTTTGCAGACTGCTATCTCAAAGATGTCCAGACCCAGTATGAGGATTGCTGTTCCCTGGGTCCGTACGTTACCTCCGGCGTCGTAGTTGGAAAAAGGGGTACTGCTTCTTCCCGATAACTTAACATATACCCTTGCTTTTTTTCTTGTACTTGTGTTCACAGGTTGTCTGTGAAGGTTGTCGCAGCCTTTCGTCAGTCTGGGATACAAGTCAAGTTAGTTAGAAAAAAAAAAAAAATTTTTTTTGTAGTAGGTGGTCAGAATCAGTATCCATGGCTATGACAGGTTTGCAAGGGTGGAGGTCTAGCCACGCGAAGGTCAAGGACCTTGTGGCAGCCTCACAGCGACTTTTACAGCCCCCTGAGTGGATCGCCGAGTCTCTTAGGGAATGCAGGCAAAATGAGGCAGTATCATTGTGAAGCCAGCTTCCTTATCAGGTTAGAACCAGATTGTTAGTACTACTAATTGTAGCTATTAATAATTATACGAATTTCCCGATGGGATGAGGTTTTGACCCACCACCAATGGTATCAAGTCAGCTATATATATGTAACTACCAGGGAAGTTACATATTTAAAAATGGTATTTTTATTATAAAATAAATTTTTAAATATACTTACCTGGTAGCTACATATATTAAAGGGCCCTCCCTCCTCCCCTCTGAAAACAGAGGCATGAAATTTCTGAAGAATGTTGGGGGTGGTTCTGGTAACCTATGAGAGATGGCGCTCATGTATGACCACCTACTGTTATGGCGGCTATTGCTGCGAAATTGAATTTCTTTCGTGCCGCGTCGAAACGTGGGATTTCAGCTATATATATGTAACTACCAGGTAAGTATATTTAAAAATTTATTTTATAGTAAAAATACCATTTTTTACTACTCCCTTAACTGCTCCCAACACTTTGCATCCTTCATTCACTCTCTGACATAAATCTGCTTTCACTCCACCATTTGCTACAACAGACAGACCCCAAGTACTTAAACTGATGCACCTCCTCAATTAACTCTCCATTCAACATGACATTCAACCTTGCACCACCTTCCCTTCTCGTACATCTCATAACCTTATTCTTACCCACATTAACTCTTAACTTCCTTCTCTCACACACCCTTCCAAAGTGTCACTAATCGGCCAAACTTCTCTTGCGCGCCTGCAACCAGTACAGCATCATCCGCAAACAACAACTGATCTACCTCCCATTCATGGTCATTCTCGTCTACCAGTTTCAATCCTCGTCCAAGCACTCGAGCTTTCACCTCTCTCACCACTCCATCAACATACAAGATAAACAACCACGGTGACATCACATATCCCTGTCTCAGTCGCACTCTCACCGGAAACCAATCGCTCACTTCATTTCCTATCCTAACACATGCTTTACTACCTTTATAGAAACTTTTCACTGCTTTTTAACAACATATAACCTCATCACATTCCACATTGCTTCCATATCAACTCTATCATACGCATTCTCCAGATCCATAAACTCAACATACACATCCTTACCTTTTGCTAAATATTTCTTGTATATCTGCTTAACTGTAAAAATCTGATTCATACAACCCCTACCTCTTCTAAAACCACCCTGTACTTCTAAGATTGCATAAACAATCTTACCAACCATTCAAGTACTGTCACACCCCCTTCCTTCAACATCTCAGCTCTCACACCCCCTTCCTTCAACATCTCAGCTCTCACACCATCCATACCAGATGCTTTTCCTACTCGTTTCTTCTGGTGCTCTCCTCACTTCCTCTTGTAATCTCTCTCCTTCTCATCTCCCATCACCGGCACCTCAACATCTGCAACAGCAATTATATCTGCCTCCCTATTATCCTCAACATTCAGTAAACTTTCAAAATTCTCCGCCCACCTTTTCCTTGCCTCCTCTCCTTTTAACAACCTTCCATTTCCATCTTTCACTGTCTCTTCAATTCTTGAGCCAGCCTTCCTTACTGTCTTCACTTCTTTCCAAAACTACTACTTATTCTCTTCATATGAATCACCCAATCCCTGACCCCACCACAGGTCAGCTGCCCTCTTTGCCTCACTTACCTTGCGCTTTATCTTCACTCCTTCATTCCACCATTCACTGGCCTTCCTCATGCTGCCTCCAACAAACTTCTTGCCACACACATCACTTTCAATCACAACAAAATTTTCTTTTACTAACTTCAACTCCTCCTCTAAATTACCAGTTTCTCTTACTTTCCCTTCGTCATATGCCATTTTCAACTTTTCTTGATATTCACTTTTTACCCCCGGTTTTATAAGCTCTTCAACCTTCACTAGCTCCCTTTTACATCCACCTACTCTATTCCCCACTCTTTTGCTACAACTAATTTTCCTTCCACTAAAAGATGATCAGACATACCGTTAGCCATTCCCCTAAATACGTGCACGTCTTTCAATCTTCAAAACTTTCTTTCAGTTATCAACACATAATCCATTAATGCCCTTCCTACCACTCTCTCATTTGCCACTCTTACCCATGTATACTTGTTTTTATCTTTCTTTTTGAAAAAGCTATTACTTATCACCATCTCTTGCTCAACACATCTACCAGTCTCTCACCACACTCATTTTCACCTGGTACGCCATACTTCCCAATGACACCTTCCACCTCTCCAGCGCCCACTCTATCATTTAAGTCACCCATGACAACTACATAATTCCTTCTACCCAGTCCTTATACACACCTAGTTACAGTGAACCCTCATTTATCGCGGTAGATAGGTTCCAGACCCCGACCGCGATAGGGGAAAATCCGCGAAGTAGTGACACCATATTTACCTATTTATTTAACATGTATATTCAGACTTTTAAAACCCTCCCTTGTACGTAGTACTGTTAACAAACTACCCTTTAATGTACAGAACACTTAATGCATGTACTATAGTACCCTAAACTAAAACAGGCACAAATATTAAAGGCGACTTTATATCATGCGTTTCCTAAACACGCCAAAAAGCACGATAAAAAATGGCAACCAATGTTTTGTTTACGTTTATCTCTGATCATAATGAAGAAACAAACGCATTTACACATCTGTGTATAAGTTAGTTTTTGCATCGATTATATTGATTATTCAGTACAGTATGTTGATTTTGTTATTACCAATGTTTTACTTAATTTTTCTTAGGACTTCCAAATGAAATGTTTTTCTTTATGACGTTGCCTGAAACGACGACGTCATAAAGTATGCTCAGTAAACAAACGAAGGCATTTAACGGGCATGATGAAAGTGATAAATAATGATATTACAGTAAAAGCTTTTATAAAATGTTATTACAAATATTATTTACCGTATCTATATAAAATCATACATACGTAGCAAAGCATGAAAACAATTTACGAGAGAGAGAGAGAGAGAGAGAGAGAGAGAGAGAGAGAGAGAGTTGTTTTACATACGAAAATGTAAATTTTAAACAAAAAAAGAATAGCCCCATTTCATATAAAATAGATTACAAATATTTTACTTTATCATATTACAGTAGTCTGTATAATACTGTAAAGTTCAGTACAGTATGTTGTTGTTATAGTCGTGGCGATGAAATTCTCACGAAACAAAAACACGCCATTTGATTACAACAGCTGATTCATTCTCTCTCTCTCTCTCTCTCCTCTCTCTCTCTCTCTCTCTCTCTTCGTGTTATACAATACTTACATTTAGATGAAGAAACTAAAATTAGTTTTCTTAGTGTCAATTAAATATGAAACGAAAAAATTATGCCAAGTCTACATCCATTTCAATCATAGCTAAAAATACGGCATCCGATTTCATCAGCAAACCACTATTTTTTTGGAAATATCATTTTATTCTAGAAAATTGCTACTCTTTAAATGATTAATTGCTCATTAAGAAAGCGTGTACTTTTGTTTTTAAATTTCGGGTGTGTTTTAAAAATCGAGTATTGTTGACTTCTTTTTGTTTTACTTTTGGCTGTGATTAGATCAGCTGACATCTAGCTGCCCGCTTTTGAGAGTACGAATACACTAACAAAGTATCGTTTATATCATTTCTTAACTTATTCAAACCGTCTACAGTATACAGTTGATATTACATAAGCACCAATGTGTTATAACCTATCAAATTTTTTTGTTTAAAACATTTAAAACCCCCCCTCCTCTCTCTCTCTCTCCTCTCTCTCTCTCTCTCTCTCTCTCTCTCTCTCTCTCTCTCTCTCTCTCTCTCTCTTTTTGTGTGTGTGTGTCGGGGCTACTTTTCACTACCTCCCATTCCTTACCCCTCTCTATCTCTCTAACAAATGATATCTTTGTTGCTCCTCAAAGTTTCATTTAAATTGAAAATCAATCATGATTCAATTTTCCTTACTTTCTCCAATCTCGCACCATCGGTCACATCGAGGTATTTTCGAAATTTCCGGAAAATCCACGATATATGTATATACATGGGTTATGAAAAAAATCCGCGAAGTGGTGAATCCGCGATGGTCGAACCGCGAAGTAGCGAGGGCTCACTGTAATTTATTCCAGAACTCATTCCGCTCTTCTTGACTTTTCTCACAACCTGGCCCATACGCACTGTCAAAAGCCCAACATTCCCTACCCAACCTAACCCTTACCCCCATTAACCTAGAATAGATGATATCTCCTTCCATTCCACTACTTAACCTGTCATCCTTTCACTCAGCAATAAAGCCACAACTTCTCTTGCTCTTCCCCTTTCAATCCCAAACACTCCACCAGACATTTCACCAAACATCACTTCACCTTTCCCTTTTATATTTGTCTCACGCAAAGCCAATATATCCATCCTTCTATTCCTAAACATACTTCCAATTTCACATCTTTTACTCTATTGTACTACATCCACGCGCATTCAAACTTCTCAAAACTAGAGTGCGGGGAGCAGTCACTCTCCCCCGAACTCCACCTCTTTGATGTCTCACTGGATTATAATACAGGAGAGGGGGTTCTCAGCCCCCTCGTCCCGCTCCTTTTAGTCGCCTCTTACGACACCAGGGATACATTTGCGCTATTCTAAATGTTTTTATGCCCCCGCGGCTGAAAGTAATACTGTACCCCCAATAAATAGCTAAGGTTTGTATAGTTAAGAAAAATACAAATTATCTATGAATTTGTCATGTTTATTGTATTATCAAATACAGAACAATTATTGCAGAAGATCATGGTATTTCAGTCTAATGTACTGGAGAAAAGAATATACTAAATTGGATCATTAATATTTTCAAGTGTAAACTAAAAATGCAAGGGTATTATGTTCAGTACACCAAAACCTGATGCTAATGGGGATTACTGTAGTTATATTCTATTATATTTGGTTTAGAACAGTTGAATGCTGCTTTAGTCAACAAACTAGTAATTGTTTCTGTATGTATATTTCTGCGTACAATGTGTTTGTTTATTTTTTTTAGTTATATTTTTTTTCTCTTTCCCATAGGTGATCATGAAGTGAAATTGGAAATAAAAGATGAACCATTAGATGTTCTTCAGGAAGAGAAAGTTGTAAAAGATGGCTCTGTCAAACTTGAATTGGATAATTGGAAAAAGGTAAGTTAAATCTCAATTGTTTAAGGAGCTCTGGCTTTGAATTTTTTAAATTCAGACTTCTTACAGTTTTGGATAGAACTTTAATATTTCATGTTTTAGTTTTTGTGAGCTCGAGCCATAGTGTCCTGATGGAAGTTCTTCTAGGAATATTTCTACTTGGGATATGCCAGAAAATTTTACATGCAGAGGTATCACTCGGTTATTACCCTCAGAACGAATATTCCGAAAGATATCGTGTAGCTTTAGTCTCGACTTAATTATATTTTCTATCCAGACTAAGCATGTTGAGCAGAATACCTTTGTGTCTTTATTTTTTATTTTTGGCTGTATTTCAGCACACGTGGGGTGTGTTGGAACATTACAGGCATTACATTTTCTAATCAGTTGTTGAGGATTATTAATGGAATACCATATCTTACATGTATTACACCATTTTGGCATTCTTTTTCCCAATGCATCAATCAGCATATTCACCATATTGGACTTGTTATTGTTCTTTGATGGAATGTGTTGATTGATGTAGACCTTCTTTATAAGTCTCTTTAACACTTGGATCTTCTTTGGAATTTCTTCAATTATTTTACTGATGTTTTCCGCAGATTTGTTCCAGTCTATTGGGAGGGAGGGAGGGAGGGAGGGAGAGAGGGAGAGAGAGAGAGAGAGAGAGATTGTATATATATTACATATTTTTTAGCGTTAACCAACCAACCAAATATTTACTTACGATAAAGTGTTGTTAAATGTAAAAGTATATTGTTAACAGCCAACCAAGTAGTAAGTATATAAAAATGTATATTGTTAACAGTCAAACAGGTAATTACCTAGGAAACATTGTTGTTAAAGGAATGTTTATATTGTTAAAAATACAAGAGTTTTAAAGAAATGTGTAGCTTGTCAAGTTTTCAAGTTATTCATCACAAAATTTGCAAGAGTGAAGACATCCCAACTGTATAGAAGAGCTGCATTTTGTCTGTAAGTAAAATTTCACAATTCATTATCTATATAAAGTTTTATATTAATTAGATTTATAAATTACCTATACAAAAACAAAAAAAGTGATTTGTTATGAAAGTTATTATATATATTATAATGTAATATATACATCTTACTTGGTAATTTTTTTTGTTATAGCCCATGGAGTTTACATTTACTAAACGTGGTGGAAGGAAGCTACTTCACAAGGGGTATGCTTATACAATAAAAAAAAGGAGGGATAAAATTACCTACTGGAGATGTGAAGAGAGAGGAAGATATGGAGGGCGACTGAAGACTGTAAATGATATTTTGCAAGGAGATCCACTGCCACATTCTCATCCACCAGATGCTAGTAGAGCTGTTGTTCTCAAGAAAGTACAGGAGATGAAGGAAAGAGCCACTAATACTGAAGAATTGACGAGTGCTATAGTTCAGAACTGCACATCTGACTTTCCGTTAGAGGCAGTTGGTTCTCTTCCCAAAAAAGAAAGCCTTAGCAGAATGATTCGCAGACAAAGGAAATTCACAGATGGAAACGAAGTAACAGACGAACTTAGGCTTTCGCTAAGAGGTGAGAGATTCGTTTTATTCGAAGAGGAAAACATCATTATAATGGCAAGTGACGGTAATCTCGATTTATTGGCGAAAAGTAGGCACTGGTTTTGCGACGGTACGTTCGATAGTGCTCCTGAACACCATCAACTGTATACCATTCATGCTCTCCTTGAAGAAAATCATACAGTTCCACTTGTGTACTGTATTACAAAATTCAAAAATCAAGAAACATACGATACAATATTTTCTAAACTTAAAGAAGTGCGTGATTTGGATCCTAGTTCAATAAGACTTGATTTTGAAAAGGCAGCAATAAATAGTGTAGAAAAACATTTTCCTAATTCTCATACTTTTGAATGTTTTTTCCACTTTGGCCAATGCCTTTGGAGAAATATTCAGACATGTGGCCTACAAAACTGGTATAATGAACCAAGAAATGCTTTCGTAATCAAAAGCCTTACAGCACTGGCTTTCGTTCCAAAGGAGAATGTCATAGATGTGTTTGATGAATTCATGGCTTCATTAGACGAGGAAACAGATCAGGTTCTAAAAGAATTTCTCGTCTACTTTGAGACTACTTGGGTAGGCATTGTACAGAGGGGACGACGACGACGCCCACAGTTTGATATCTCAATGTGGAATGTACGAGAAAAAACATTGCTAGGAATACCACGCACAAATAATACGGTTGAAGGCTGGCACCCGCGCATTTCAACTACGAATGTCAATCGTTCATCCAAGTGTATCTCGCCTAATGACCA
This sequence comes from Palaemon carinicauda, assembly GCF_036898095.1. Classification (NCBI taxonomy): domain Eukaryota; kingdom Metazoa; phylum Arthropoda; class Malacostraca; order Decapoda; family Palaemonidae; genus Palaemon; species Palaemon carinicauda. Next base: position 4,307,726 of record NC_090755.1, read on the forward strand.
AACTCAAAAAAGAACAAAATGATTGGGAACTAACGATACAACATGCTTTATGCGGTATTATGCCAAGAAGAACAAAAAAAAGATATGCAATTGTAAATGAAAGGTTAAAAAAACTCTCAGATGACTATGAAAACTTAGATGAACTACAGTACTTAAAGGCCATTGCACATAATTTGTAATTCAATAGATTTTAGACATCTTTTTATATGGTCTGTCATATCTAAAAACCTATTTTATTTTATTCCATTTTATTTATTCTATTCATTTTATTAAATCTCATTTATTCTATTTTATCCAATTTGTAAGTTTTAAGCGGTTTCGATAAATTTATACTATATTTCAATAAAGGCACTGTTAACCCCAAAAAATAAATGTCTTTAATAATTTTATTTCATGAATTTTATTTTATTCGTAACTAACTGCTTGTTTGACTGTTAGCAATATACATGTTTCATTTATTAATACTTTTTCCTAAATTTGTTAAAGTAATTATCTGGTTGGCTGCTTAACGATACAAATATTTTATTTAACAATGAAAAACGCATAAACTAACTAACTAACTCTTTCTCCCTCTCTCTCTCTCTGTTAAAAAATACACTCTCTCTCTCTCTCTCTGTTAAAAAATATAGATTACGTAGTTGGAACATATATTGTTCTTGAAAAAAATAGGGAATCGTTTAAAAAATTCATTTAAAATAATTCCATAGGAAAAATAAACATTATCTAACTCATAAAAAAACACTCTCTCTCTCTCTCTCTCTCTCTCTCTCTCTCTCTCTCTCTCTCTCTCTCTCTCTCTCTCTCTCTCTTTTACACATTCATAATCCATCTTTCTCGTTCTCAATCTTTTTTTTCCTCTTTCTCTGTGATCCATTTCTCCCTCTCTCTCTATTTATTACACACATTCATAATCCATCTTTCTCGTTCTCAATCTTTTTTTTTTCTTTTTTTTTTTCTCCCTCTCGGGGGACGAAACGTCCGTTAAACGAAACGTCCATTAAACTAAACGTCCGTCAACCAACTGTCCGGGAACCAACAGTCTGGGGACTAACTGTCTGGGGACGAAACATCCGGTCACGATCTAAATAAGGCATGCAAAACAACAGCGACGCCATAAAATGGCGGGTCCGGTCGAGGCACAGCTCTGCCACAAAACATCAAATATCTCGAAAAGTAAAAGTTACTTTACGGTCAGAGCTTATTTAAACAATACTGGAACCTTGTACTCAACTTTCCAGAGGAAGGCGAGGCCGAGGGTAAAGACATGGCTAAGATGCAAGTCGATAAGTACGCACAGGGAAAAATCCGACTAGTAAGGCAAGCTACTAAACGAAGGATGAGGACGGACGTGACGTCATTTAGCAATGGCGCCCGTTTGTTTACGTCTCGAGTACCAAAAGTAGCCACGAACGAGATTAGCTGTGGAACGGCTCCCCAGCTATTCTCCGCCCCTACACTTCGAAGTGTTAACTCTATGTAGGGTGTAGATAGCTATGTGGCGCGTTTATACATGCGTCCCCTGTTGATATACGATGTCTTAAAGGGAAACCTCTAGGATACTCGCTCCAGAAGTTAGAATTCTGTGATAACCTGTGGTTAAATTCTCTGGGAATATTTAGTAGTTATATACCCAAGGAAGCTACCAAAAAGGAACCTTCCATCAGGACGCCATGGCTTGAGCCCAAAAAAGCATTTAGTAAACATTGTTATTACAAATATTTTACTTACCGTATCCATATAAATTCCTAAAATCGTAGCAAAGCAGGAAAACTTTTTCATACGTTTATTAACAATAGCAAAGAGCTGCTATTAACAGTATGGTAATTTACGATAATTCTAAACTGTTACGAAAGATAATTGTCCTTTCCATATCCAAAATACTTTTCTTAGCTGCAGTTATAGGTCAACTTGTACCCACCTCAATTATGGAACCATTTGGAACAATATGATAGAGATGGTGGGAGATTAGAGAAGTAAGGAAAATTGAATCATGCTTGATTTTTAATAAAACTGAACTTTGTGAAACAACAAAGATTTCATTTGTTAGAGAGATAGAGAGCGGTAAGAAATGAGGAGGATAGCGAAAGGTATCCGAGAGAGAGAGAGAGAGATATGGTTTTAAATGTACTAAACTATAAATATGATAGGTTATAAGACATTGGTGCTTATGTAATATTAACTGTATAGATGGTTTGAATAAAATAAGAAATGGTATAAACAATGCTTTGTTATTGTATTCGTACACTCATATTCTTGAGAGTGAGAGCTAGACATCAGCTGATCTGATCACAGCCAAAAGTTAAACAAAAATAAGTCAGCAATACTTGATTTATAAAACATTTCCGAAATTTAAAACAAAAGTACAGGTTTTTCTTAAAGCACAATTAACTATTTAAATAGTAGCAATTTTCCAGAATAAAGTGAAGTTTCCTAAAAATAGTGGTTTGCTGACGAAATCGGATGTCATATTTTAAGCTACGATTGAAATGGATTTACACGGTATTGTTTTTTTTGTTTATATTTAATTGACGCTTTTTAATAAAACCTATTTTTGGGCTCAAGCCATGGCGTCCTGATGGAAGGTTCCTTTTTGGTAGCTTCCTTGGGTATAAAACTACTAAGATATTCCCAGAGAATTTAACCACAGGTTATCACAGAATTCTAACTTCTGGAGCGAGTATCCCAAAGGTTTCCCTTTAAGACATCGTATATCAACAGGGGACGCATGTCTGAACGCGCCACATAGCTATCTACACCCCGAACAGAGTTAATGCTTCGGTGTGTAAGGGTTGAGAATAGCTGGGAGCCGCTCCACAGCCAATCTCACTCGTGGCTACTACTGATACTCGAGACGTAAACAAACGGGCGCCATTGCTCAAGTGACGTCACGCCCGTCTTCATCCTTTGTTTAGTAGCTGCCCTACTTAGACGGATTTTCCCTGTGCTTCATTTATCGATTTGCATCTACGTTATGTCGCTACCTTCAGCCTCACCATCTTCTGGAAAGTTGAGTACAAGGTTCCAGTATTGTTTAGTTAAGCTCTGACCGTAAAGTAAATATTACTTTCCGAGATAATTGCTGTTTTGTGGCAGAGCTGTGCCTCTACCGGACCCGCCATTTTATGGCGTCGTTGTTGTTATGCATGCCTTATTTAGTTAGCCACAACAACGCTTCCGGCCTTATTTACTAATCGAATACATTAGTTTATTTAGTCTTCATAGCTAGGAACTTTTATATCGTGTTTCGACGCTTTTTATCGGTCATCGATTGACCTCATACCAGTCGGCTACTATAGCCCCCAGGCCAGAGCGCCTGTATATAAGTGTTCATGCATGATTTTATTAGTGATCCTAGGCTAAGTTATGAAGATAGTGGCATTATTTTACAATACTTTCGACCGTGATGCAAATGTTTTTTTTTTTTTTTTTTTTTTTCGCCTTCAGGGACCATATAGGGGATAGGTTAGTTAGTGTCTCTTTCTAACCTAACCTACTTGTAGGACCCCTATATGCTTCCTTCATCCCCTGCCTTGGCATTCCCTCTATTTAGCCTTGATTCCCTTTCTGAGTAGAGGGATCAAGTGTCTAATGGAGTATTTATCGCCTCTCAGTCCTCCCTATGGGAATGAACCCCCCTTAGGGTTGCGTCCGAGAGTGAGGTTAGGCTAGCCCTACCTCTATGGCTAGGATTAGTCTATGACTATCCTGCGATAGCGATATGTCTTCTACCTTTCCTAGTTCAGGACTATTAGCCCTGCTCTAGGTTAGGTTAGGAAGGTTTCTCTGTTCCCCGCTGAAACTGTACCCATGCACCGTTTCAGCCGGTCTGCCTTATCTTAGGTTAGGGAGTGTCCTCCCTTTCCCTAGTGGCCGCTCTGGTACAGAAACCCTTCCTTGGAAGACTTCTCTCTACTCCCCTCCCCACCTATCTCTTGTATAGCCTAGCCTATGCTTAGGTTAGTCTATACCCATCTGTCCCCTGTCCTACAACTCCTCCTTAGGGTGGAGTAGTAGGGCTACCCGAGCTTCCATGTGCAGTCCGCTCTGGTACATATACCCTTCATAGTGTCCTATGGGGTTAGTCTCTAGATGTGTTCTGCATATGGGGGTCTCCCCTCCTTGGGTGTCCCCTAGCCCTCCCTTGGGCTACCTAGCTCCCGGTCCTCAGTGACCCCTGCTCCTGGATGATAGAGCCTGCCTCTATCATGGGTACACCCTCTCAGGGGGGGGATGTCCGGAGTCCATGACTGAACTTCCTGCATCCCTCCCCCCCCCTGTCTCTCTTACTATCCGGGTGCTGGTCTCTTGCCGCCTCCACTGTCGGCGATACCCGCCTCCTACCTTGGTGACTCTCCCTACCCTTGCCGCCAGCCCCCTGTGTGCCGGGGGACTGCCGACTGCCGCCGGCTCCTACCGGTGGCTCTCCTCCCTCCTAGCTTGTCGTCCGCTCGCCGGTCGGCCGCCGGAGTGCCGGCATCTACTGCCGGCAACCCGGTTCCGCTATAAACATCATTGTCCCAGTCACCAAACCGGCATCCTCCGACTGCCGGAGCCGCCGCTCCCCTGCCGGCGTGCCACCGTTGTACCGGCGGCCGCCACCCTGGTATACCCTTGACTTAAATATTGTCTGTCCTAATGCCAGAAACTCTGCCGGAGCGACCTCCGGCATGCCGGCGGCTTGCCGGAAACCCCCGGAGGCGTCAAGAATTCTTGCACCCCCTTCTTCTAGCTATCATATGATACTGATAGCCCTATACCGCAAACAGATGGGCTGTTTCCACTATTAAGATCAATACCTTGGTACTGTTCTGTTAGTGATCATGCTGTCTCTTTGCATTCTTCTAAATTCCAGCATGCTGCGTGCATCTTAGCACGGCTGGTTGCTGGAAGCAGTTACCTTAAAAGGAGGCCCTCTAGCCCCTAGCTTGGGACCGAATGATCTCGGTCCCAATCTTACCCTTGGTTTTTCCACGGAATTCCATTGCCCTATGGAACTCTAAGGAATACTATCCGGTGCCTTCGGTCTCTCGGATTATCCAAGGACAAGCTTACGGTAACCAGCCGGGCGAGATGCATGGAGTATGTTCTCCTTTACTATTTCAATCTATGCATCACACCCTTCATTAAGTTAAAATTAATAATTAATATTAACTTAGTTTAAGAGCCATTCTTATGACTCCCCCATACTCATTTTCTCTTTCTTCCACAGGAGGAGCAGATGAAGTGTGACTTCGCCTTCTGCGCTGTGAAACGCCCGCAGTTTTACGGGCATACGGCTTGCAGGACTCACGCCCCTTGTGCCGACAAGAAAGGGGATCTGAAGTTTTGGAATCCACTGAACTGTACGGTCTGCCAGGCTCACCTAGTTGACGCCTTCCATAACCCTCCCTCAGCGGAGGTCAGAGACATTTCTCGTGAAAAGCTACCCAAGTGGGTGCGTGGCTTCCAGAAAAATGCCACCGGACCTTACCTGGCCACCGAAGAATTGAGGTCACTCCTGTTCCCTAAGGCCTCCCCTGATTCAGTGGTACCCAAAGACGTGATTCCCACTGTCCAAGTTACAGTGGAACCTGATGTTGTCATGGCTCAGTCCATGCACGAGTGCCGCCTGGATTCCGAAGATGACGAACAGATGTCGGATGTCTCGGAAGACACGGAGAAGACGCTTATGGCTCAAGGAGCCGAAGATGACGAAGACAAGGTGGAATACGCCGAGTCGGAGCAAGAGGTCGCTCCTCCTTCCATCCCCGCTCCTACTCCTACACCGACGGAAGTGTCTATTCCGTCTACCTCCTCGACCCCGGATCCCTCTTCTTCCACTCAAGAAATGATCCGACTGATTAGAGCCGTCATGGACGACAGGTTGAAGGAGAATCAAGAGTTCATCAGGTCCATGATGGGATCCAGAGAACCGAAGAGGATTTCGGTTAAGGATCTCCCCGCTTGCTCACATGCCAACCCGTGGAGGTATGCTGAGCATATGGTTATCGCGACTGGCAGGATCTTCGTCAGCGATAAGATCGGCACGGTCCCCTTGGAAGACGTGGAGTTCTTCCCAAACTTTGAGGCCTACCCGGACTGTTACGTCCGTCTGCGTTCTGAACCTGCCTCGAAGGAAGAGACCGAACCGAAGGAAGAGATAGTGTTCGATCTCGCAAAGGCCCAGGCTATGCTAGCCACCACATTCAAGAGTAGGGGCTTTACCTGCTCTAAGCTTCCGGCCCTGAGCAAGAAGCACCCTACTTATGTCGCACCTGAAAGTGCGGTTCTTCCATTCCTGGAAAAGGCCTTAGCTGCGTGCCTTAAAGCTGCGGAAGAGGGGAAAGCCTGCCCTGCACTGGAGGAGTGCAGACCCTTCTCCATAGTAACTCCCCCTGACGCTCGACACTGGAAGGATGTCCAGCATACTTTCGTCGTGGGAAAGCTAGATCCTGACGTCGCCGGACGTCAGTTTAATGAAGACCTCCCTAAGCTCAACGATCACCTCCTTCGTCGGGAACAAGATACGAAGGAGAGGCTCGCAGCATCCTTATCTCATCAAGTCCAACTTGAAATTATGGCCTGTGACACCAGAGTACCAGACCACTACATGGTACTCTCCAAATCCCACATGATGACCGTGATGAAGGACTTGTACCACTTCATAAAGGCTCGGAGAGCCTGTCGTGAATTCGTGTTTGCAGGTGCCACCGTGAAACACGAACCCCGGAGGCTGATTTCCTCCAACATCTGGGGTAAACACCTCTTTCCTTCTGACCTCGTGAAGGAAATCACCGACAGAGCCGCCACGGAGAATAGGAACCTTCTCCACAAGTGGGGCATGTCCAGGAAAAGGAAACCCTCTCAGGACGACGGACCTCAACCTAAGAGGAAATCCCAAAAACAGAAACCCCAGCAACGTCAACAAAGACGTCAGTTTCCGGGACCCGCTATCTCCCAAGTGGTTGCCCAACCACAACAGACCTTTCAGTTGGTCCCCCAACCGGTGTTGTCACAGTCACCGGTCTTCACCCCTGCTTTCGAGCAACAGTCAACTACCTTTCGTCCCAAAGGTAGAGGCTCATACAGAGGTGCAAGCAAAGACGCTTCTCGCCGTCCCTCCAGAGGCAGAGGAGGAAAGGGAGCTAGCGGCCGAGGCAGCAAGCCCTCGGGACACCAGAAGCAATGAAGTGCTTCCGGTGGGAGGAAGACTCCGCCAATTCCAGGATCGTTGGACCTTCGATCCCTGGGCACACAGCATCGTCAAGAAGGGTCTAGGCTGGAGTTGGACTCAACCACCCCCAATCTTCCAGCAATTCTTCCAACAATCAACCCCTCTTCTGGAAGAATATGTCCTAGATCTCTTGAACAAGAAGGTGATAAGGAAGGTAAAGTCCACCAGGTTCCAAGGGAGACTGTTTTGTGTCCCCAAGAAAGACTCAAACTCAGAGTCATTCTGGACTTATCCCCCCTCAACAAGTTCATAGCGAACGACAAGTTCAAGATGCTGACTCTTCAACAGATAAGGACCCTTCTGCCTCGAGGTTCCTACACGGTCTCCATAGACCTGGCGGATGCCTACTGGCACGTTTCAATGAACCATCACGCTTCCTCCTACCTAGGATTTCGACTCCAAAGGAAAAGCTACGCCTTCCGGGCCATGCCCTTCGGGCTCAACGTGGCCCCTCGGATCTTCACAAAACTGGCGGATGCCATAGTACAACAGCTCCGCCTACGAAACGTCCAGGTGATGGCCTACCTCGACGACTGGCTAGTCTGGGCTCCATCGCCCGAAGATTGTGTAAAATCTTGCAACAAAGTCACCCAGTACCTAGAACACCTGGGATTCAAGATCAACGAGAAAAAATCTCGCCTCTCTCCAGCTCAGAAGTTCCAGTGGTTGGGAATCCACTGGAACCTTCAGTCACACCGCCTTTCCATCCCCCAGAAGAAAAGGAAGGAAATAGCAGGGTCTGTCAAGCGACTGCTGAAATCCAAACGCATTTCAAGACGCCAGCAGGAACGAGTTCTAGGCTCTCTACAGTTCGCCTCAGTGACAAACCCAGTGCTTCGCGCACAGCTAAAGGATGCCGCGGGAGTCTGGAGACGTTCGGCATCCATCGCTCGAAGAGACCTCAAGAGACGGCTTCCAAACAGACTGCGACTTCTCCTAAAGCCGTGGTCAGAAGCAAAGGCCCTGAAAAGGTCCATTCCTCTCCAACACCCTCCTCTATCACTCAACATCCACACGGACGCTTCGCTGGAGGGTTGGGGAGGTCACTCCCACCAAAAACAGGCTCAAGGCACCTGGTCTCCCCTGTTCAAGACGTTCCACATAAACATCTTGGAGGCCATGGCGGTTCTTCTAACCCTGAAGAAGTTATCCCCGCCGCCCTCGATCCACATCCGTCTAACCCTAGACAACTCGGTGGTAGTTCGTTGTCTCAATCGCCAAGGCTCAAGATCGCCCCAGATAAATCAGGTGCTTCTCCCAATCTTCCGTCTGGCAGAGAAGAAGAAGTGGCACCTGTCTGCAGTTCACCCACAAGGATTCCGCAACGTGACAGCGGATGCTCTATCTCGGACAAACCCGATAGAGTCGGAATGGTCTCTAGACGCAAGATCGTTCTCCTTCATCTCTCACCAAGTCCCAGAACTTCAGATAGATCTCTTTGCAACGAGCGACAACAATCAACTTCCTCGGTATGTGGCCCCGTACGAGGACCCCAAAGCAGAAGCAGTGGATGCCATGTCACTGGATTGGAACAGATGGTCCAAGATCTACCTGTTCCCCCCCACCAACCTTCTGTTGAAAGTCCTCTCCAAACTGAGAACCTTCAAAGGGACAGCGGCCCTAGTGGCTCCCAAGTGGCCTCGGAGCAACTGGTACCCCCTGGTCCTGGAGCTGCAGCCCAAGCTGATCCCTCTCCCGGGCACAGTTCTCTCTCAACAAGTACAGAAGTCGACTGTCTTCGCTTCATCATCGAAAATCAAGGACCTTCATCTCATGATTTTCTCTCCCTAGCCGCAAAGAAGAGGTTTGGGATCTCGAAGAAAAGTCTGGACTTCCTAGAGGAATACAAGACCGAATCCACAAGACGGCAATATGAATCATCCTGGAGGAAATGGGTCTCCTTCGTCAAGACAAAAAATCCTAAAGAAATCACGATTGATTTCTGCATGTCCTTCTTTATTCACCTTCATGGACAGGGATTAGCAGCCAATACGATATCAACCTGCAAATCGGCCTTGACCAGACCAATTCTATATGCTTTCCAAATTGATCTGTCCAGCGACATCTTCAACAAACTACCGAAAGCATGTGCTCGCCTACGCCCAGCACCCCCACCGAAACCGATCTCCTGGTCACTAGACAAGGTGCTCCATTTCGCCTCCAACTTGGACAATGATTCATGCCCTCTCAAGGATCTGACTCAGAAAGTTATATTTCTCTTTGCTCTCGCTTCAGGAGCTCGAGTCAGCGAAATAGTGGCATTATCAAGAGAGGATGGACACATCCTGTTTACCGCCAAAAATGAATTACCCACCAAAAGATGGGGCCCTTGGAGAATATGCCCCCTGAAGGAGGATGCCTCTCTATGTCCAGTAGAGAGCCTCAAGGTCTATCTTCGCAGAACTTCAAACTTTGGTGGAGGCCAACTCTTCAAAGGAGAAACATCGGGCAGCGACCTGTCACTGAAACAATTAAGAGCGAAAATCACCTACTTCATTCGCAGAGCGGATCCTAACAGTACACCCGCTGGTCATGATCCTAGAAAAGTGGCATCATCTCTGAATTTCTTTCAGAGTATGGACTTTGAAAGCCTTAAAAACTTCACGGGTTGGAAGTCCTCGCGAGTTTTCTTTAAACATTATGCGAAACAAGTGCACGAAGTCAAACATTTTGTGGTAGCCGCAGGTAGTGTTATGAAACCTGCACCTAACTCTGCGTAGAACAGTGAGTTACTTGGGACTCTAACTCTTCGGGTGCCTATGTTGACCCTCGAGCGATTCATAGTGATGTCGAAAACACTTAGTGCTTTTATAACTGTTCTTATCCCAGGTGAAATGTCATAGTTGTCACACAAGTGCCGCATGCCCTGAGCATGATGTGTTTTATCAAAGACTTGCGTTCCTCGAGAACGAGTGCCTACTAATAAACTTGAAATTCCTTTTCAGATTCAAGAGCAAGTCTTTATTACTATGTACATTATAATTACTGTAAAAGAATTTTACTTTCTGCTGTAAATTATTTAATTTCTGCATTTGTGAAATAAAATTTCTATTTTATTACCTGTGCGTCTCAATCAGCTCCTACTTACTATGGAATACATGCCTGTCATAGTTTTATTATTCCCCCTTTTCCTTATGGTTATGAAGAAATTAAGATGCTAACTCTTAATTTATATTCACTCTGATTATGTAAGGTTCCAACACGAATACTTACTTTTAATACCCGGGAGATGAACCATCATTCTCAATACACAGTGCCCAACCACCACTGGTCTAATTTTCAGAATGTTCCTATACAAATACCAAACATTCGGCTTCATCTCCAAGTTCTTCTATCAGGATGAATAGCCCTTCAATACCACTTTGACGTCGGCATGGCCCATGGGAACTTCACTGCCAAGGGGGGCAGGATGCTTCTTCCCTATGGTCCTTTATCAAAGATTACTATGCTGTTTTGTCAATGCCTTGGCACTTACTATTAGGGGAAAATCTACCACGATACATTGATTCTCTGGTATTCTTCCATCAGGACGCCATGGCTTGAGCCCAAAAAACGGATTTTGAGCGAAGCGAAAAATCTATTTTTGGGTGAGATAGCCATGGCGTCCTGATGGACCCTCCCTGCTACTTCGTCCAGTTTTAGATCCCACCCTGTTCTACTGTATCATGGTGATGGGCAAGCAACTGGCTTCAGGATGAAGACGGGCGTGACGTCACTTGAGCAATGGCGCCCGTTTGTTTAAGTCTCGAGTATCAGTAGTAGCCACGAGTGAGATTGGCTGTGGAGCGGCTCCCAGCTATTCTCAACCCTTACACACCGAAGCATTAACTCTGTTCGGGGTGTAGATAGCTATGTGGCGCGTTCAGACATGCGTCCCCTGTTGATATACGATGTCTTAAAGGGAAACCTTTGGGATACTCGCTCCAGAAGTTAGAATTCTGTGATAACCTGTGGTTAAATTCTCTGGGAATATCTTAGTAGTTTTATACCCAAGGAAGCTACCAAAAAGGAACCTTCCATCAGGACGCCATGGCTATTTCACCCAAAAATAGATTTTTCGCTTCGCTCAAAATCCGTTTTTGGGTTCTTCATCCACAGTATATGTAAGTATTGTATAATACCGGAGAGAGAGAGAGAGAGAGAGAGAGAGAGAGAGAGAGAGAGAGAGAGAGAGAGAGAGAGAGAGAGAGAGAGAGAGAGAGAATCAATTGTTGTAATCGAATGCCATGTTTTTGTTTCTTGTACCACTTGAAGCGATGAAATGATCTCCGCAACTAATGATAGTCATGTTAATTAAATTCTTAAACTCGGTTGTAATATGTGAACTAAGATTTTATTTCTTACACACATACAGAGAGAGAGAGAGAGAGATTTGAGTCTCTCTCTCTCTCTCTCTCTCTCTCTCTCTCTCTCTCTCTCTCTCTCTCTCTCTCTCTCTCTCTCTCTCTCTCTTGGAGAGAGGATTTTATAATTACACCTTGTACTATACAAAACAAATCATTGTAAAGCAAATCTATACTGTTTAGAAGATGACAAAATATTGCCGACTTGTTACCGAAATTTACGCTATTCACTGCCGATAAACGAACCCAGCCTACATGTGAAAACCTTGAATACCCACAGGGAAAACTAAAGCTTTTATATAGTCTATACTAAATAAAAATAATTCTTGAATATACCTTCATTAACAATACCATTAAAATTATCGAAAGGTTATATATATACACACAGTAGGGTTCCGAATTATGGGTGTTCGAATTACGCGATTCCCCATTTATACGGTCGGTAGTTTAAGAAAAAAAAATTGTTTCTGCAAAGCTGTTCAAAGTCTGCAAGTGAAGCACTACAAAATATATCAAATCTATTGTCTTTTTGGGCTCAAGCCATGGCGTCCTGATGGAAGGTTCCTTTTTGGTAGCTTCCTTGGGCATATAACTACTAGATATTCCCAGAGAATTTAACCACAGGTTATCACAGAATTCTAACTTCTGGAGCGAGTATCCTAAAGGTTTCCCTTTTAAGACATCGTATATCAACAGGGGACACATGTATTAACGCGCCACATAGCTATCTACACCCTAAACAGAGTTAACACTTCGGTGTGTAGGGGCGGAGAATAGCTGGGGAGCCGTTCCACAGCTAATCTCGTTCGTGGCTACTTTTGGTACTCGAGACGTAAACAAACGGGCGCCTTTGCTAAATGACGTCACGTCCGTCGTCATCCTTCTGCTAGTAGCTTGCCTTACTTAGAGGGATTTTCCCTACGCTCTTTTCATCAACCTGCATCTTCGTCATGTCGCTACCTTCGGCCTCGCCTTCTTCTGGAAAGTTGAGTACAAGGTTCCAGTATTGTTTAATTGAGCTCTGACCGTAAAGTAAATTTTACTTTTCGAGATATTTGATGTTTTGTGGCAGAGCTGTGCCTCGACCGGACTGGCCATTTTATGGCGTCGCTGTTGTTTTGCATGCCTTATTTAGTTAGCCTCAACAGCGTTTTCCGGCCTCATTAACTAATCGATACTATTAGTTATTTAGTCTTCATAGCTAGGAACTTTTATATTGTGTTTTGACGCTTTATTATCGGTCATCGACTGACCCCATACCAGTTGGCTACTATAGCCCCTAGGCCAGAGCGCCTATATCATTGTTCATGCATGATATTTATCAGTGATCCTAGGCTTACTTATGAAAATAGTGGCATTATTTTACAATACTATTGACTGTGATGCAAGTGTTTTCGCCCTCAGGGACCATATAAGGGACAGGTTAGATAGTGTGTCTTTCTAACCTAACCTACAAGTAGGACCCCTATATGCTTCCTTCATCCCCTGCCTTAGGGCATTCCCTCTGTGTAGCCTTGCTCCCCCTACCACGTAAGGGGATCAAGCTCATATCAGAGTATTATATCGCCCCTCTGTCCTCCCTAAGGGAATGATCCCCCCTTAGGGTTGCGTCCGAGAATGAGGAACGGCTAGTCCTTCCTCTATTGCTGGGGCTAGGTCTCCAACCTTTCCTGCAATAGCGATACGTCTTCCATCCTTCCTAGTTCAGGATGTAACATCCCTGCTCTAGGTTAGGTTTTGGAGGGGTTAGTTCTGTGCCTTGCTGAAACGATACCCATGCACCGTTTTCAGACAAGCTGCCTTACCTTAGGCTAGGGAGTGTCCTCCCTTCCTCGGTGGCCGCTCTGGTACAGAACCTCCACAGAAGACCCTTCTCTTCTCCCCTCCCCACCTATCTCTTGTATGGCCTAGCCTATACTTAGGTTAGTCTATACCCATCTGTCCCTTGTCCTACAACTCCTCCTTAGGGTGGAGTGATAGGGCTACCTTGAGCTCCTGTGTGCAGTCCGCTCTGGTACATATACCCTTCATAGTGTCCTATGGGGTTAGCCACTGGATGCGTTCTGTCTGCAGGGGTTCCCCCCCCCCCCCCCCCCCCGCGCTCTTGGGTGTCCCCTAGCCCTCCCTTGGGCTACCTTAGTTCCCGGTCCTCTGCGGCCCCTGCTTCTGGGTGATAGGGCTAGCCTCTATCATGGGTACACCCACTCAGGTGGGATGTCTTGGGGTCCGTGGCCGGACCCCTACATCCCTCCTTCTGTCTTTTTCACTATCCTGGTGCCGGTCCCTTGCCGCCTCCACTGTCGGTGATACCCACCTCCTACCTTGGTGACTTATCCCTTACCCCCTGGGCCGCCAGTCCTCCGTGTGCCGGGGGACTGCCGCCTGCCGCCGGCATCCAGCCGATGGCCTTCCCTCTTTCCTCATAGCTTGGTCGTCCGTCCACCGGCCAGCCCCCGGAGTGCCGGCATCCGCCGCCGGCAGTCCGGTTCTGCTATAACCATCCTTGTTCCTGTCACCATGCCGGCAACCTCTGGCTGCCGGAGCCGCCGCTGTGCCGGCGGACGCCACCCTGGTATTACTCTTTGACTTCTATATTGTCTTCCCTAATGCCAGAAACTCTGTTGGAGTGGCCTCCGGCGTGCCGGCGGTCTGCCGGAGCCTTCCGGAGGCGTCAAGGCGACTTGCACCCCCTTCTACTAGCTATCATCTGATATTGATAGCCCTACACTGCAACCAGATGACTTGTTTACGTAAATGGATCGGTATTTTATTACCGTTCTATTAGTAATCATGCTGTCTTCTTGCATATCACAGATTTCCAGCATGCTGTGTGTATCTTAGCACGGCTGGTTGCCGGAAACCGTTACCCTATGGGATCTTCTAGTCCCCAATTCTGGAACTGAGTGGCCTCAGTCCCAGCCTTATATCCTTGACAATTTCCAATAGAATTCCCACTGCCCTACGGGCATTCTATATTGAATTCTATCCTGTGCCTTCGGTCACTTCGGATTGTCCATGGATGAAGGTTACGGTAACCAGCCGGGCGAGATACACGGAGTATGTACCTATCCTCTCTCAGCCCTTCCTCTGTGCATCACACCTATTGTCAAGTTAAAATAATGATTAATATTTAACTTAGTTTAAGAGTCATTCTTATGACCCCCCTATACTCATATTCTCTTTCTTTTACAGGAGGAGCAGATGAAGTGTGACCACGGCTTCTGTGCAGTGAAGCGCCCGCACTTCTACGGGCATACGGCGTGTAGGACCCACGTCCCTTGTGCCAACAAGAAAGGGGATCTGAAGTTCTGGGACCCGCAGAACTGTATGGTCTGCCAGGATCGCCTAGTCTATGCCTTTCATAACCCTCCCTCAGCGGAGATCAGGGACGCTTCTCGGGATAAGCTACGCAAGTGGGTGCGTGGCTTCCAAAAGAACGCCACTGGACCATACCTGGCCACTGAAGACATGAGGGCCCTACTGTTCCCAAAGGCCTCCCCTGATTCTGTGGTACCCAAAGACCAGATCCCCACCGTCCAGATCACGGTGGAACCAGACGTAGTCATGGCCCAGTCCATGCACGAGTGTCGCCTGGATTCCGAGAACAAATGAACACATGTCGGATATTTCGGAGGACACGGAGAAGACCCTCATGGCCCAAGGCGCGGAAGATGAAGAGGACCAGGTGGAATACACCGAGTCGGAGCAGGAGGTCGCTCCGCCTTCCATCACCGCCCCTACTCCTACACCGACGGAAGTGTCTCTCCCGTCTACCTCCGCTACCCCGGAACCCATCCCATCCGCCCAAGAGATGGTCCGGATGATTGAAGCCATTATGGATGACAGACTTTAAAGAGACTCACGAGTTCATCAGGTCCATGGGAGGGTCCAAAGAACCGAAGAAGATCTCGGTTAAGGACCTCCCTGCATGCTCACATGCCAACCCTTGGAGGTATGCCGAGGATATGGTTATCGCGACCGGCAGGATCTTTATCAGCGATAAGATCGGCACGGTCCCCCTGGAAGATGTGGAGTTCTTCCCGAACTTTGAGGCTTACCCGGACTGTTACGTCCGGCTTCGTTCTGAACCTGCCTCTAAAGAAGAGACCGAACCCAAGGAGGTGATAGTGTTCGATCTCTCGAAGGCTCAGGCTATGCTAGCCACCACATTCAAAAGTAGAGGTTTTACCTGCTCTAAGCTTCCGGCCCTGAGCAAGAAGCACCCTACTTACGTTGCACCCGATGATGCAGTCCTTCCCTTCACGGAAAAGGCCTTCGCTGCGTGCCACAAGGCTGTGGAAGAAGGAAAACCCTGCCCTGCACTGGAGGAGTGCAGACCCTTCTCCATGGTAACTCCCCCCGACGCTCGACACTGGAAGGATATCCAGCATACCTTCGTGGTGGGAAAGCTAGATCCTGACGTAGCCGGACGTCAGTTTAATGAAGACCTCCCGAAACTCAACGACCATCTCCTTCGTCGGGAACAAGATACGAAGGAAAGGCTCGCAGCATCCATGTCCCACCAGGTACAACTTGATGTCATGGCTGGTGACACCAGAGTCCCAGACCACTACATGGTACTCGCCAAATCCCACATGGCGACTCTGGTGAAGGACTTGTACCACTTCATGAAGGCTCGGAGAGCTTGTCGAGAATTCGTGTTCTCAAGTGCCACTGTGAAACACGAACCCCGGAGGCTGATTTCCTCCAACATCTGGGGTAAACACCTTTTCCCCTCCGATCTCGTGAAAGAGATCACTGACAAGGCTGCCACTGAGAATAGGAACCTTCTCGATAAGTGGGGCATGTCAAAAAAGAGGAAATCCTCTCAGGACGATGGCCCTCAACCTAAGAGGAAATCCTCCAAGCAAAACCCCCAGCAACGTCAACAGCGACGACAGTTTCCGGGACCCGCTACTCCCCAAGTGGCTGCTCAGCCACAACAGACCTTTCAGTTGGTCACCCAACCGGTTTTGTCCCAGTCACCGGTTTTCACCCCTGCCTTTGAGCAACGGACAACTACCTTTCGTCCCAAAGGTAGAGGCTCAAACAGGGGTGCAAGCAGAGACGCATCTCGCCGCCCCTCCAGAGGCAGAGGAGGAAGGGGAGCTAGCGGCCGAGGCAGTAAGCCCTCGGGACACCCGAAGCAATGAAGTGCTTCCGGTGGGAGGAAGACTCCGCCAATTCCAGGATCGTTGGACCTTCGATCCCTGGGCACACAGCATCGTCAAGAAAGGTCTAGGCTGGAGTTAGACTCAACCACCCCCAACCTTCCAGCAATTCTTCCAACGATCAACCCCCCTTCTGGAAGAATATGTCCTAGATCTCTTGAACAAGAAGGTGATAAGGAGGGTAAAGTCCACCAGGTTCCAAGGGAGACTGTTTTGCGTCCCCAAGAAAGACTACGACAAACTCAGAGTCATTCTGGACTTATCCCCCCTCAACAAGTTCATAGCGAACAACAAGTTCAAGATGCTGACTCTTCAACAGATAAGGACCCTTCTGCCTCGAGGTTCTTACACGGTCTCCATAGACCTGGCGGATGCCTACTGGCACGTTCCAATGAACCATCACGCTTCCTCCTACCTAGGATTTCGACTCCAAAGGAAAAGCTACGCCTTCAGGGCCATGCCCTTCGGCCTCAACGTGGCCCCTCGGATCTTCACAAAGCTGGCGGACGCCATAGTACAACAGCTCCGCCTCCGAGACGTCCAGGTGATGTTCTACCTCGACGATTGGCTAGTCTGGGCTCCATCACCCGAGGATTGTTTGAAATCCTGCAGCAAAGTTTCCAGTACCTAGAACACCTGGGATTCAAGATAAACGTGAAGAAATCTCGCCTCTCTCCAGTTCAGAAGTTCCAATGGTTAGGAATCCAGTGGAACCTTCAGTCACACCGCCTTTCCATCCCCCAGAAGAAAAGGAAGGAAATAGCAGGGTCTGTCAAGCGACTACTGAAATCCAAGCGGATCTCAAGACGCCAGCAGGAACGAGTTCTAGGCTCTCTACAGTTCGCCTCAGTGACAAACCCGGTGCTTCGTGCACAGCTAAAGGATGCCGCGGGAGTCTGGAGACGTTCTGCATCCATCGCTCGAAGAGACCTCAAGAGACGGCTCCCAAACAGACTTCGACTTCTCCTCAAGCCGTGGTCGGAAGCAAAGGCCCTGAAAAGGTCCATCCCTCTTCAACACCCACCTCCATCACTCAACATCCACACGGGAGGGTTGGGGAGGTCACTCCCACCAGAAACAGGCTCAAGGCACGTGGTCTCCACTATTCAAGACTTTTCACATCAACATCTTGGAGGCCATGGCGGTCCTTCTAACACTGAAGAAACTCTCCCCGCCTCCCTCGATCCATATTCGTCTAACCCTAGACAACTCGGTGGTAGTTCGATGTCTCAATCGCTAAGGCTGAAGATCGCCCCAGATAAATCAGGTGCTTCTAACAATCTTCCGTCTGGCAGAGAGGAAGAAGTGGCACCTATCTGCAGTTCACGTACAAGGATTCCGCAACGTGACGGCGGACGCTCTATCCCGGACAAGCCCGATAGAGTCGGAATGGTCTCTAGACGCAAGATCATTCTCCTTCATCTCCCACCAAGTCCCGGAACTTCAGATCGATCTCTTCGCAACGAGCGACAACAATCAACTTCCTCGTTATGTGGCCCCGTACGAGGACCCCAAGGCAGAGGCGGTGGACGCCATGTCCCTGGATTGGAACAGATGGTCCAAGATCTACCTGTTCCCTCCCACCAACCTTCTGCTGAAAGTCCTCTCCAAGCTGAGAACCTTCAAAGGGACAGCGGCCCTAGTGGCTCCCAAGTGGCCCCGGAGCAACTGGTACCCCTGGTCCTGGAGCTGCAGCCCACGCTGATCCCTCTCCCGGGCCCAATTCTCTCCCAACAAGTACAGAAGTCGACTGTCTTCGCTTCATCATCGAAAATCAAGGACCTTCATCTCATGATTTTCTCTCCCTAGCCGCGAAGAAGAGGTTTGGGATCTCGAAGAAAAGTCTAGACTTCCTCGAGGAATACAAGACCGAATCCACAAGACGGCAATACGAATCATCTTGGAGAAAATGGGTCTCATTCGTCAAGGCAAAAAATCCTACGGAAATCACCATTGATTTTTGCATGTCCTTCTTTATTCACCTTCATGGACAGGGATTAGCAGCCAATACGATTTCTACTTGCAAATCGGCCTTGACTAGACCACTGTTGTATGCCTTCCAAATTGATCTGTCCAGCGACATCTTCAATAAACTGCCGAAAGCATGCGCTCGTCTACGCCCAGCACCCCCACCGAAATCGATCTCCTGGTCATTGGACAAGGTGCTCCATTTCGCCTCCAACTTGGATAATGATTCATGCCCTCTCAAGGACCTGACTCAGAAAGTTATATTTCTCTTTGCTCTTGCTTCAGGAGCCCGAGTCAGCGAAATAGTGGCATTATCTAGAGAAGAGGGTCATATCCTGTTTACTGATTCAGGAGACCTTACCCTCTCCCCGGATCCGACGTTTCTCGCCAAAAACGAATTACCCACCAAAAGATGGGGCCCTTGGAGAATATGCCCCCTGAAGGAAGATGCCTCTCTATGCCCAGTAGAGAGCCTCAAGGTCTATCTTCGCAGAACTTCGAACTTTGGTGGAGGCCAACTCTTCAAAGGAAAAACATCGGGCAGCGACCTGTCACTGAAACTACTAAGAGCGAAAATCACCTACTTCATTCGCAGAGCGGATCCTGACAGTACACCCGCCGGTCACGATCCTAGAAAAGTTGCATCGTCTCTGAATTTCTTTCAGAGTATGGACTTCGAAAGCCTTAAAAGTTTCACAGGCTGGAAGTCCTCGCGTGTTTTTTTCAAACATTATGCGAAACAAGTGCACGAAATCAAACATTTTGTGGTAGCCGCAGGTAGTGTTATGAAACCTGCACCTAACTCTGCATAGAACAGCGAGTTACTTGGGACTCTAACTCCTCGGATGCCTATGTTGACCCTCGAGCGATACGTAGTGATGTCGAAAACACTTAGTGCTTTCTTATAACTGTTCTTATCCCAGGTGAAATGTCATAGTCGTCACACAAGTGCCGCATGCCTAGAGCATGATGTGTTTTAATTATAGACTGACGTTCCTCGAGAACGAGTGCCTACTAATAAATTTGAAATTCCCTTTCAGATTCAAGAGCAAGTCTTTATTACTATGTACATTATAATTTGTTGTAAATTAACTTTACTTATTACTGCAATTCATTTAATTTTTCTGCAATTGTGAAATAAAATTCTTATTTTATTACTTGTGCTTCTCAATCCGCTCCTACTTATACTATGAAATACATGTCTCTCATAGTTTTATTATCCCCTTCCTTATGGTTAATGAAGATACTAAGGTCTTAACCCTTATTATATATTCACCCTATCAATGTAATATTCCAATACGAATACTTACTCTTCATACCTTAGAGACGAGACTATTCTCCTCTACATACAGTGTCCAACCACCACTCGTCTGCCTTCGAGAATGTTCCTATACGAATGCCAACCATTCAGTCTTGTCTCCAAGTTCTTCAGGTTCTTCTAGCAGGGTGAATAGCCCTTCGATAACCACTTTGATCTCGGCATGGCCCGTGGGAACTTCACTGCCAAGGGGGCAGGAAGGTTTCTTCCCTTCGGTTCTTTTATTAAGATTACTATGCTACCTTGTTCAAAGCCTTTGGCACTTACCCAATAGGGGAAAATTTACCACGATACATTGATTCTCTGGTATTCTTCCATCAGGACGCCATGGCTTGAGCCCAAAAAACGGATTTTGAGCGAAGCGAAAAATCTATTTTTGGGTGAGATACCCATGGCGTCCTGATGGACCCTCCCTGCTACTTCGACCAGTTTTTAGGTCCCACCCTGCTCTGCTGTATCATGGCGATCGGCAAGCAACTGGCGTCAGGATGACGACGGACGTGACGTCATTTAGCAATGGCGCCCGTTTGTTTACGTCTCGAGTACCAAAAGTAGCCACGAACGAGATTAGCTGTGGAACGGCTCCCAGCTATTCTCCGCCCCTACACACCGAAGTGTTAACTCTGTTTAGGGTGTAGATAGCTATGTGGCGCGTTAATGCATGCGTCCCCTGTTGATATACGATGTCTTAAAAGGGAAACCTTTAGGATACTCGCTCCAGAAGTTAGAATTCTGTGATAACCTGTGGTTAAATTCTCTGGGAATATCTAGTAGTTATATACCCAAGGAAGCTACCAAAAAGGAACCTTCCATCAGGACGCCATGGCTATCTCACCCAAAAATAGATTTTTCGCTTCGCTCAAAATCCGTTTTTTAGGTATATTGGTAGCCCTAAATACAGTGCTTGATAATAAATGTTACCAAACGATATTTATCTTAGATTTTATTAACATAATTTCATAATAAATAGCCTATTTAAGGAAAAAATTCCATAACAATGAGATTAACTTTTAACTATGCGAATCCAGCTGACAAAATGTAAACAGATAATTTTAATTGTATTGTTAATGAAGGTATATTCAAGCATTATTTTTATTTAGTACAGTGAGCCCTCGTTTATCGTGGTAGATAGGTTCCAGACCCGACCGCGATAGGTGAAAATCCGCGAAGTAGTAACAACATATTTACGTATTTATTTAACATGTATATTCAGACTTTTAAAACCTTCCATTGTACGTAGTACTGTTAACAAACTACCCTTTAATTTACAGAACACTTAATGCATATAGTACAGTACCCTAAACTAAAACAGGCACAAATATTAAAGGCGATTTTATATCATGCATTTCCTAAACACGCCAAAAAGCACGATAAAAAATGGCAACCAATGTTTTACTTAATTTTTCTTAGGACTTCCAAATGAAATGTTTTTCTTAGGACTTCCAAATGAAATGTTTTTCTTTATGACGCCACCTGAAACGCTCCATCTTTGATCGTAATAAACAAACAAAGGCATTTAACGCGCATGATGAAAGTGATAAATAAACGGATTTTGAGCGAAGCGAAAAATCTATTTTTGGGTGAGATGGCCATGACGTCCTGATGGAAGGTTCCTTTTGGTAGCTTCCTTGGGTATATTAACTATAAGGATATTCCCAGAGAATTAAACCACAGGTTATCACAGAATTCTTACTTCTGGTGCGAGTATCCTAAACAGGGGACGCATGTATTAACACGCCACTTTTCTTCGAGATCTCAAACCTTTTCTTCACGGCTAGGGAGAGAAAATCATGAGATGAAGGTCCCTGACTTTCAATGATGAAGCGAAGACAGTCGACTTCTGTACTTGCTGAGAGAGAACTGGGCCCGGGAGGGGGATCAGCGTGGGCTGCAGCTCCAGGACCAGGGGGTACCAATTGCTCCGGGACCACTTGGGAGCCACTAGGGCCGCTGTCCCTTTGAAGGTTCTCAGCTTGGAGAGGACTTTCAGCAGGAGGTTGGTGGGACGGAACAGGTAGATCCTGGACCATCCGTTCCAATCCAGTGACATGGCGTCCACTGCTTCTGCCTTGGGGTCCTCTTACGGGGCCACATAACGAGGAAGTTGATTGTTGTCGCTCGTTGCGAAGAGATCGATCTGAAGTTCCGGGACTTGGCGAGAGATGAAGGAGAATGATCATGCGTCTAGAGACCATTCCGACTCTATTGGGCTTGTCCATGATAGAGCGTCCGCCATCACGTTGCGGAATCCTTGTAGGTGAACTGCAGACAGGTGCCATTTCTTCTTTTCTGCCAGGCGGAAGATCGGAAGAAGAACCTGATTTATCTGGGGCGATCTCGAGCCCTGACGATTGAGACATCTGACTACCACTGAGTTGTCCAGAGTCAGACGGATGTGGATCGAGGGAGGCGGAGAGAGTTTCTTCAGAGTGAGAAGGACCGCCATGGCTTCCAAGATGTTGATGTGAAACGTCTTGAATAGGGAAGACCATGTCCCTTGAGCCTATTGTTGGTGGGAGTTACCTCCCCAACCCTCCAGCGAAGCGTCCGTGTGGATGTTGAGTGATGGAGGTGGGTGTTGAAGAGGAATGGACCTTTTCAGGGCCTTTGCTTCCGACCACGGCTTTAAGAGTAACCAAAGTCTGTTTGGGAGCCGTCTCTAGAGGTCTCTTCGAGCGATGGATGCAGAACGTCTCCAGACTCCCGCGGCATCATTTAGCTGTGCACGAAGCACTGGGTTTGTCACAGAGGCGAACTGAAGAGAGCCTAGAACTTGTTCTTGCTGTCATCTTGAGATCCTTTTGGATTTCAGCAGTCTTTTGACAGACCATGCTATTTCCTTCCTTTTCTTCTGGGGGATGGAAAGGCGGTGTGACTGATGATCCCAATGGATTCCTAATCATTGGAACTTCTGAGCTGGAGAGAGGCGAGATTTCTTGGTGTTTATCTTGAATCCCAGGTGTTTTAGGAACTGGGTGACTTTGTTGCAGGATCGTACACAATCTTCGGGCGATGTCGCCCAGACCAGCCAGTCGTCTAGGTAGGCCATCACCTGGACGCCGCGAAGGCGGAGCTGTTGAACGATGGCGTCTGCCAGCTTGGTGAAGATCCGTGGGGCCACGTTGAGGCCGTAGGGCATGGCCCTGAAAGTGTAGCTTTTCCTTTGGAGTCGAAATCCTAGGTAGGAGGAAGCGTGATGGTTCATTGGAACGTGCCAGTAGGCATCCGCCAGGTCTATCGAGACCGTGTAGGACCCTTGAGGCAGAAGGGTCCGTATTTGTTGAAGAGTCAGCATCTTGAACTTGTTCGTGATGAACTTGTTGAGGGGGGATAAGTCTAGAATGACTCTGAGTTTGTCGGAGTCCTTCTTGGGGACGCAAAATAGTCTCCCTTGGAACCTGGTTGACTTTACCCTCCTTATCACCTTCTTGTTCAAGAGTTCTAGGACATATTCTTCCAGGAGGGGGGTTGACTGTTGGAAGAATTGCTGGTATAGTCCAGCTCCAGCCTAGTCCCTTCTTGACGATGCTGTGTGCCCAGGGATCGAAGGTCCAACGATCCTGGAATTGGCGGAGTCTTCCTCCCATTGGAAGCATTTCATTGCTTCTGGCTTCCCGAGGGTTTGCTACCTCGGCCGCGAGCTCCTCTGCCTCTGGAGGGACGGCGAGACACATCTCTGCCTGAGCCCCTGCTTGAGCCTCTACCTTTGGGACGAAAGGTAGTGGATTGCTGCTCAAATGCAAGGGTGAAGACCGGTGACTGTGACAGGACCGGTTGGGTGACCAGCTGAAAGGTCTGTTGTGGCTGAGCTGCCACTTGGGGAGTAGCGGAACCCGGAAACTGCCGTCTCTGTTGACGTTGCTGGGGTTTGGGTTTCGTAGGTTTCCTCTTAGGTTGAGGGCCGTTGTCCTGAGAGGATTTCCTTTTCTTCCACATGCCCCACTTATGGAGAAGGTTCCTATTCTCCGTGGCGGCTTTGTCGGTGATCTCTTTCACTAGGGAGGAGGGAAAGAGGTGTTTACCCCAGATGTTGGAGGAAATCAGCTTCCGGGGTTCGTGTCTCACTGTAGCGTTCGCGAACACGAATTCACGACAGGCTCTACGAGCCCTAGTGAAGCTGTACAGATCCTTCATGACCGTTGCCAGATGCGTTTTGGCAAGGACCATGTAGAAGTCTGGGACCCTAGTGTCACCGGCCATGACTTCAAGCTGTACCTGGAGGGACATAGATGCGGCAAGCCTTTCCTTCGTATCATGTTCCCTACGAAGGAGGTGATCGTTGAGTTTTGGGAGGTCCTCGTTAAACGGACGACCAGCAACGTCAGGCTCTTAGCTTCCCCACTATGAATGTCGACTGGACGTCTTTCCAGTGCCTATCATCAGGGGGAGTAGTCAGGGAGAAGGGCCTGCACTCCTCCAGTACAGGGCAAGGTTTCCCTTCTTCCACTGCTTTCAGTACCGCAGTGAAGGCCTTTTCAAGAAAGGGAAAGGTCGCATTGTCCGGTGCGACGAAGGTCGGGTGCCTTTTACTAAGCGCCGGCATTTTTGAATTCACCGCGTTGGCTAGCATAGCCTGGGCCTTCGGGAGATCGAACACAATTACCTCTTTCGGTTCGGTCTCTTCTCTAGAGGCGGGTTCGGACCTGAGTCGGACGTAACAGTCCGGATAAGCCTCAAAGTTCGGGAAGAACTCCACTTCTTCCAACGCGATCGAGTCGACCTTATCGCTGATGAAGATCTTGCCCGTGGTGAGCGCATGTGCTCGGCATACCTCCATGGGTTAGTATCCGAGCAGGCAGGGAGGTCCTTAACCAAAATCCTTTTCGGTTGCTTAGAACTTCCGAGGTTAGACTTGAAAAGTTCATGAGTCTCGCGAAGTTTCTTATCCATGAGAGCTTCAAGCATCTTGAAGATCTCCTGAGTGCCTGATGGGATGGGGTCCGGGGTGGCGGATGTTGAAGGAAGTGATTCCTCGGTCGGTGTAGGAGTTGGTGCAGGGGTAGAAGCGGGAGCGACCTCATGCTCCGAATCAGGGTATTCCACCTGATCTTCCTCATAGTCGAGCTCCTCGCCCATGAGGTTCCTCTCCGTAGTCTCCGACACTTCCGACATACGTTCCACGTTGTCGGACTCTAGGCGGCACTCATGCATGGACTGGGCCATGACAACATCAGGTTCCACCACTATCTGGACGGTAGGAATCTGATCACTTGGGACCACTGAGTCTTTCGATGCCTTCGGGAATAGCAAGGCCCTAAAATCTTCGGTAGCGAGATACGGTCCGGTGGCGTTCTTCTGGAAGCCACGCACCCACTTGCGTAGCTTCTCCCGAGCGTTGTCCCTTACCTCCGCTGAAGGAGGATCGCCGAACGCTTCGACCAGACGACTTGCAGACTGTACAGTGCTGCGGGTCCCAGTATTTTAGATCGCCTTTCTTGGCGGCGCAGGGGGCGTGGGTCCGACACGCCTTGTGCCCGTAGAAGTCCGGGCGCTTCACTCCACAGAATTGGTGGTCACACTTCATATACTCCTCCTGTAAAAGAAAGAGATCATGAGTATATGGAAGGCATAAGAATGACTTACATTACTCTAAGGTTAAATTTTAAGTAGTCAAAATTTCACCTAACATTAAATAATTCATGAATATTGTAAAGTTTGAGAAGAGGAGCGGGAAAAGGAAGTAGATACACATACTTGTGAATCCCGCCCAGTCGGTTACCGTAACCTTATCAATAGGCAATTTCATTTGTGACTGAGGGACACAAAACGGAAATCCGCATGGATCACTGTGGTGGGTAGAAGCTAAGTTCTAGCAGAGATTGCCTGCGAGGTGTATCAGGAACTGAGACCACTCAGATCCTTGGGTTAAAGGGGTAGTAGGAGACCCCATATAGATCTAGGTTCCGGCAACCGACCGTGCTAAGACACACAGAGTATGCTGGAAATTGTAATGTGCAAGAAGACAGCACAGCCACTAGTAGAATGGTAAGACAATACCAAAGCATAGAAGTGGCCAAGCCATCTGGCTGCAGTGTAGGACTGTCGGCATATTGTCGACAGGTAGAAGAAGGGGTGCAAGTCCCTTGGTGCTTCCGGAGGGCGCCTGCGGAACGCCGGAGGCCGCTGTAGCAGGGTGTAAGGTATTAAGGTAGACACATTGAGAATCTAGGCATAATACCAACTTGGCGACCGCCAGCACAGCGGCGGCTCCGGCAGCCGAAGGCTGACGGCTTGGTGATCATTTCATAAGATAAGGCAGAATATGGTAGAATACCCATACCGCCGGCACGCCGGAGGCCGGCCCGAAGGTCGGACAACCGAAACTAGGTAATGGAGGGGTGGGCCATCGGCTGTATGCCGACGGAAGGCGGCAGCCCCCGGCACACGGAAGGCTGACGACTTAGAGGAGGGAGGGTATCTTATGAGAGAGTGTCACCAAAGGGTAGGGCAGTATCGCCGGCAGTAGAGGCGGCAAGGGACCGGCACCATGGTAGATAGAGAGACAGATAAGGAGGGATTGTAGGGGTAAGACCACATACCCCTCCGGCATCCCTCCGGAGAGAGTGTACCCATGATAGGAGTAGGTCCTAGCATCCAATGGGAGGGGGCCGGTAGTCGGCCGGGTGCCAAGGTAACCCAAGGGAGGGTTAGGGTACACTCAAGAGGGGGAACCCCCTGTTGGACAAATAGCTGCCAGTGGCTACCCCCATAGAACGCTATGAAGGGTATATGTACCAGAGCGGCCTACTCAACAGGAGATCAAGATAGCCTAACACTCCAACCAAGGGAGGAGTTGTAGGACTAGGGACATATGTGTATAGGCTAGCCTACACCAAAGAGATAGGTGGGGAGGGAGAAGAAGAGGGGTCTTCCACAGGGGAGGCTCTGTACAAGAACGGCCACCAAGGAAGGGAGAACGCTCCCTAGCCTAGGGTAGGTAACCAGAATGAGAACGGTGCAAGAGTACTGTCTCAAACTATAACAGTACAGAACTAGCGCCCCTCCCCCCCCCCCAAGGCCTAACCTAGATAAGGAGTGGGTGTTAATTCCCATGCTAGGTAGGCTGAGAGACACGTCGCAAGTTGCATGGAAGGGTAAGTAACCTAACCATAAGCAACTGAAGAAGGGCAGAGCCGTTCCTCTTTCTCGGTCGCAACCCTAAGGGGGGATCATTCCCTTAAGGTAGACAGAGAAGCGATAAATACTCTGATTGTAGACAAGATTCCCCTATATAGAAGGGGAAGCATGGCCACACAGAGGGAATGCCCGTAGGCAGGGGATGAAGGGAGCATATAGGGGTTCCTACATTTAGGTTAGGTTAGAAAGGTACGCAATCAAACCGGTCCCCTATATGGTCCCTGAAGGCGAAAAACACTTGCATCACAGTTTACAGTATGATAAATAAAGCCACTATCTTCATAACATAACCTAGGATCACTGGAATATATCATGCATGAACACAAGAGCTAGGTAATCTAGCCTAGGGGCTAAGCTAGCAATCTAGTATGGGGTCAAGCGATGACCAGATAATAGAGCGTTAAAACACGATATATAAAGTTCCTAGCCATGAAGACTAAATAACTAACAATATCAATTAGTTAAGAGGCCGGAAAAAGCTGTTCTGACTAGCTAAATAAGGCATGCAAGAGAACAGCGACGCCATAAAATGGCGTGTCCGGTAGCAGCACAGCTCCGCCACAAAACACGAAATATTACAAAAAGTATAAGTTACTTTACGGCCAGAGCTTATTTAAACAATACTGGGACCTGATACTCAACTTTCCAGAAGAAGGCGAGGCAGAAGGTAGCGACATAATGGCGATGCAAGTCGATAAAAATCGCACAAGGGGGAAATCCGTCTATGCTTTGTAGCTACAAGCAGAAGGATGAGGACGGACGTGACGTCATTTAGCAATGGCGCCCGTTTGTTTACGTTTCGAGTGCCAAAAGTAGCCACGGACGAGTGTAACTGTGGAACGGCTCCCCAGTTATTCTCCACCTTTCCATATCGAAGTGTTAACTCTATATGGGGTGCAGATAGCTATGTGGCGTGTTAATACATGCGTCCCCTGTTGATATACGATGTCTTAAAGGGAAACCTTTAGGATACTCCCACCAGAAGTAAAAATTCTGTGATAACCTGTGGTTTAATTCTCTGGGAATATCTTTGTAGTTAATATACCCAAGGAAGCTACCAAAAGGAACCTTCCATCAGGACGTCATGGCTTGAGCCCAAAAATGATATTACAAATATTATTTACCATATCTATATAAAATCATACATACGTAGAAAAGCAGGAAAACAATTTACGAGAGAGAGAGAGAGAGAGAGAGAGAGAGAGAGAGAGAGAGAGAGAGAGAGAGAGAGAGAGAGAGAGAGAGAGATATTTTACTTTATCATATTACAGTAGTCTGTATAATACTGTAAGTTCAGTACAGTATGTTGTTGTTAGTCGTGGCGATAAAATTCTCACGAAACAAAAACACGGCATTCGATTACAACAGCTGATTCTTTCTCTCTCTCTCTCTCTCTCCTCTCTCTCTCTCTCTCTCTCTCTCTCTCTCTCACTCTCTCTCACTCTCTCTCTCTCTCTCTCTCTCTCTCTCTCTCTCTCTCTCTCTCTCACTCTCTCTCACTCTCTCTCTCTCTCTCTCTCTCTCTCTCTCTCTCTCTCTCTCTCTCTCTCTCTCTTCGTGTTATATAATACTTACATATAGATGAAGAAACTAAAATTAGTGTTCTTAGTGTCAATTAAATACAAAACGGAAAAAATTATGCCGAGTTTACATCCATTTCAATCGTTGCTAAAAATACGGCATCCAATTTCATCAGCAAACCACTATTTTTTGGGAAACATCATTTTATTCTAGAAAATTGCTACTCTTTAAATAGTTAATTGCACATTAAGAAAGCATGTACTTTTGTTTTTAAGTTTCGGGTGTGTTTTAAAAATCGAGTATTGGTGACTTCTTTTTGTATTACTTTTGGCTGTGATCAGATCAGCTGACATCTAGCTGCTGCTCTTGAGAGCGTACAAATACACTAACAAAGTATCGTTTATACCATTTCTTAACTTATTCAAACCGTCTATACAGTTGATAGTACATAAGCACCATTGTGTTATAACTTATCAAATATTTTTGTTTATTACATTTAAAACACACACACACTCACACTCTCTCTCTCTCTCTCTCTCTCTCTCTCTCTCTCTCTCTCTCTCTCTCTCTCTCTCTCTCTCTCTCTCTCTCTCTCTCTCTCTGTGGGCTACTTTTCACTACCTCCCATTCCTTACCTCTCTCTATCTCTAACAAATGATATCTTTGTTGCTCCTCAAAGTTTCATTTATATTGAAAATCAATCATGATTCAATTTTCCTTACTTTCTCCAATCTCGCACCATCGGTCACATCGCGGTATTTTCGAAATTTCCGGAAAATCCGCGATATATGTATATACATGCGTTATGAAAAAAATCCGCGAGGTGGTGAATCCGAGATGGTCGAACCGCGAAGTAGCGAGGGATCACTGTATAGAATATATAAAAGCTTTAGTTTTCCCTGTGGGTATTCAAGGTTTTCACATATAGGCTGGGTTAGTTTATTGGCAGTGAATAGCGTAAATTTCGGTAACAAGTCGGCAATATTTTGTCATATGCTAAACAGTATAGATTTGCTTTACAATTTTTGTTTTTTATAGTACAAGGTGTAATTATAAAATCCTCTCTCCAAGAGAGTGTAAGAAATAAAATCTTAGTTCACATATTACAACCTGAGTTTAAGAATGAAATTAACATGACTATTATTTGTTGCGGTGATCATTTCATCGCTTCAAGTGGTACAAGAAACAAAAACATGGCATTCAATTACAACAGCTGATTATCTCTCTCTCTCTCTCTCTCTCTCTCTCTCACTCTCTCTCTCTCTCTCTCTCTCTCTCTCTCTCTCTCTCTCTCTCTCTCCGGTGTTATACAATACTTACATTTACTGTGGATGAAGAACCCAAAATAGGTTTTAATAAAGAGCTTCAATTAAATATAAAACAAAAAAAATTATACAGAGTATAAATCCATTTCAATCGTACCTTAAAATATGACATCTGATTTCGTCAGCAAACCACTATTTTTTAGGAAACTTCACTTTATTCTAGAAAATTGCTACTATTTATGTAGTTAATTGTGCTTTAAGAAAACTCTGTACTTTTGTTTTAGATTTTGGAAATGTTTTATAAATCGAGTATTGCTGACTTATTTTTGTTTAACTTTTGGCTGTGATCAGATCAGCTGATGTCTAGCTCTCGCTCTCAAGAATATGAGCGTACGAATACAATAACAAAGCATTGTTTATACCATTTCTTAACTTATTCAAACCATCTATACAGTTAATATTACATAGCACCAATGTCTTATAACCTATCATATTCATTTAGTACATTTAAAACCATCATTCTCTCTCTCTCTCTCTCTCTCTCTCTCTCTCTCTCTCTCTCTCTCTCTCTCTCTCTCTCTCTCTCTCTCTCATTTCTTACCTCTTTTCTTTCTAACAAATGAAATCTTCTTTGTTTCACAAAGTTCAGTTTTATTAAAAATCAAGCATGATTCAATTTTCCTTACTTCTCCAATCTCGCACCATCTCTATCATATTGAACGTTCTAGCGGTAACCTAATTGTTCGATGACTTTAAATACCGGCCTAGGACTTTCTTCTTCTTTTACCTTTTTCCAAATGGTTCCATAATTGAGGTAGGTACAAGTTGACTTATAACTGCAGCTAAGAAAAGTATTTTGGATATGGAAAGGACAATTATCTTTCGTAACAGTTTAGAATTATCGTAAATTACCATACTGTTAATAGCGGCTCTTTGCTATTGTTGATTAAACGTATGAAAAAAAGGTTTCCCGCTTTGCTACGAATTTAGGAATTTTTATGGATACGGCAAGTAAAATATTTGTAATAACATTGTTTACTAAATGCTTTTAATATCAATAGTTATCACTTTGATCATGTGTGTTTAATGCGTTCGTTTGTTTATTATGATCGAAGATGGAGCGTACAGTAAATAAATGGAAGGTTTCCGTTTCAGGCGGCGTCATAAAGGAAAACGTTTTTTCATTTATTTCGAAGTTCTAAAAAAAATTAAATAGAACAACATTGGTAATAACAAAATCATCATATAAAACTAACCAATACAAAGATGTGTAAATGCGTTCGTTTCTTCGTTATGATCAGAGATAAACGTAAACAAAACAATGGTCGTCATTTTTCATATTGCTTTTTGGCGTGTTTAGGAAACTTGATATAGAATCTCCTTTATTTTGATAATTTAGGATTTTCAATGATACAACAAAAGCTACTTTATACAGTGATGGATTTGCTATTCACCAGTTGTCTTATACAATAGATATGACGAACATTAAAATTTGTCTGTATTTTGGGTCGTGTTATAACGAGAAATATACAGTATTTACACACATCCTGGTTGTAACTTTAACTTTTTTTTCAAGTTATTAGAACTTTAAAGTATATTAAATGTTTAATTTATTTACAAGAACAATTTGATATAAAATTATACAGTATACTATGCAGAAAGTATTCGAAATGGCTGGTAAACACATTTAAATAGGCAAGTTGCTGGTTGCCATGGGCCAAATGTAATTATTTCTGTTAGTTGTTTCGAAATATGCGATTTTCCATTTATACGAGGTCATTGATCGACCAAATTCTCGCATAATTCGGGACCCTACTGTATGTATCTACATACTTCCTTTCCTGCTCATCTATCCTGAGCCTATAATATATGCCATCTTACAGAATAAGTTATTCTAAGTTAAGAGTATTGTAAGTCATATCTCTGCCTTCCATGTACTCATGATCTCTTTCTTTTACAGGAGGAGTATGCGAAGTGTGAGAGCTCCTTCTGTGGAGTTCGCCGCCCGGACTTTTACGGGCATAAGGCGTGCCGGTCCCACGCCCCCTGTGCCGCCAAGAAAGGCGACCTCAAATACTGGGATCCGCAGAACTGTCCAATCTGCAAAGGCCTCCTAGACGAGGGGTTCGATAACCCTCCATCCACGGAGGTAAGGGACATTGCTAGAGAGAAACTGCGCAAATGGGTGTGCGGTTTCCAGAAGAACGCCACCGGGTCTTACCTTCCAAGCGAACAAATGAGGGCCATGCTTTTCCCAAAGGCATCCCAGGACTCTGTGATCCCCCAAGATCAGATTCCCACCACCCAGCTGGTGGTCGAACCCGACATCGCCATTGCGAAGACACTTCGAAAGTGTCACATTGATTCTGACGAGGTGGAACGTATGTTGGAGGTGTCCGACGATACTGAGAGGACCCTCATGGGTGAGGAACTAGACTATGAGGAAGATCAGGTGGAATACCCTGATTCAGAGAGCGAGCTCGCTCCAGCACCCCCCGTAACCCCCGTAGTGACCGAGGAACCTATTTTCTCTACCTCCACCGCCTCACAACCGTTACCATCCGCCACCCAAGAGGTCTTCCGGATGCTGGAGGCCCTTATGGATAAGAAGCTCAGAGAGAATCAGGAGCAGTTCGGGACTACTCTTATCGGCTTCAAACAACCAAAGAAGATCTCGGTAAAGGACCTCCCTCACTGCTCGGAGTTTAACCCATGGAGGTACGCCGAGCATATGCCAATTACGACTGGCAAGATCTTCATTAGTGAAAGGGTCGGCTCTATTCTCCTGGAAGAAGTGGAGTTCTTCCCGAACTTCGAGGCTTATCCGGACTGTTACGTCCGACTCAGGTCCGAACCAGCCTCAAAAGAAGAAACCGAACCTAAGGAGGTGATAGTGTTCGATCTTGCAAAGGCCCAAGCTATGCTAGCTCACGCAGTGAAGAGTCGGGGTTTCACCAACTCCAAGATGCCAGGATTAAGCAAAAAACATCCAACCTTTGTTGCTCCAGCTACTGCGACCTTCCCCTTTCTTGAAAAGGCCTTCCAAGCGGTCAAGAAGGCGGTGGAGGAGGGAAAACCTTGCCCTGCACTGGAGGAGTGCAGACCCCTCTCCCTCGTTCTTCCCCCCGATGATAGGTTCTGGAAAGATATCCAGTTCACCTTCACGGTCGGGAAATTGGAACCTGATGTGGCTGGTCGCCAGTTTAACGAGGACCTCCCACGACTGAACGACCATCTCCTTCGTCGGGAACAGGACACCAAGGTGAGACTTGCCGCTTCTCTGTCACTTCAGACACAGTTTGAAGTCATGGCCTGGGACACTAGGGTCCCAAACTATTATATGGTCCTAGCAAAGTCACACCTAGCAACTGTGACAAAGGACCTGTATAGCTTTGCCAAGGCTCGTAGAGCCTGTAGAGAGTTCGTGTTCGCCAATGCTACGGTGAAACACGAACCCCGGAAACTGATTTCCTCCAACATCTGGGGTAAACATCTCTTCCCGTCAGCCTTGGTGAAAGAGATAGTGGACAAAGCCGCCACGGAGAACCGGAACCTTCTCCACAAGTGGGGTATGTCCCGAAAGAGGAAGTCCTCTCAGGAAGAAGGCCCTCAGCCTAAGAGGAAACCCTCCAAGCCTAGGCCCCAGCAACATCAGCCAAAACGCCGATTTCCGGCTCCCGCTGCTCCCCAAGTGGTTGCACAACCACAGCAGACCTTTCAACTGGTCCCCCAACCGGTGGTGTCGCAGTCACCGGTCTTCACCCCTGCCTACGAGCAACACTCCACTACCTTTCGTCCCAGAGGTAGGGGCTCCGGCAGAGGTTACGGTAGAGATTCCTCTCGCCGCCCCTCTAGAGGCAGAGGGGGAAGGGGATCTAGCGGCCGAGGTGGGAAATCCTCGGGACACCAGAAGCAATGAAGTGCTTCCGGTGGGAGGAAGACTGCCAATTTCAGGATCGTTGGACCTTCGATCCTTGGGCACACAGCATCATCAAGAACGGACTGGGCTGGAGCTGGACCCAACCACCAGCAATTCTTCCAACCGTCGACCCCCCTCTTTGAAGAATATGTCCTAGAACTCTTGAACAAGAAGGTGATCAGGAGGGTAAAGTCCACCAGGTTCCAGGGAAGACTTTTGTGTTCCCAAGAAAGACTCAGACAAACTCAGAGTCATTCTCGACTTGTCCCCCCTCAAGTTCATTGTGAACAACAAATTCAAGATGCTGACTCTTCAACAAATAAGAGCCCTACTGCTTCACAAGACCTACACGGTCTCCATAGGCCTGGCGGATGCCTACTGGCACATTCCAATGAACCACTACGCTTCCTCCTACCTAGGATTTCGACTCCAAAGAAAATCGTCCAACAGCTACGTCTTCAGGGCGTTCAAGTGATGGCCTACCTAGACGACTTGCTAGTCTGGTCGACATCGCCCGAAGATTGTCTGAGAGCTTGCAACAAAGTCACCCAGTTCCTGGAACATCTGGGTTTCAAGATAAACACCGAGAAATCTCGCCTCACTCCAGCTCAGAAGTTCCAATGGTTAGGAATCCATTGGGATGCTTCAGTCACACCGCCTTTCCATCCCACTGAAGAAAAGGAAGGAAATAGCAGGGTCTGTCAGAAGGCTTCTAAAATCCAAATGGATTTTAAAACACCAACAGGAACAAGTTCTCGGCTCTCTACAGTTCGCCTTAGTGACAAACCCAGTGCTTCGTGCACAGCTAAAGGATGCCGCGGGAGTCTGGAGACGATTCGCATCCATCGCTCGAAGAGACCTCAAGAGACGGCTTCCAAACAGGCTTTGCTCACTAAAAAAGCCGTGGTCGGAAACAAAGGCCCTGAAAAGGTCCATCCCTCTTCAACACCTGCCTCCATCGATCAACATCCACACGGAGGCCTCTCTAAAGGGTTGGGGAGGTCACTCCCACCAACAGCAGGTTCAAGGAACATGGTCTCTCCTGTTCAAGACGTTTCACATCAACATCTTGGAGGCCATGGCGGTTCTTCTCACAGTGAAGAAACTTTCCCCGCCTCCCTCGATCCACATCCGTCTGACTCTGGACAGCTCGGTGGTAGTCAGATGTCTCAATCGTCAGGGCTCGAGATCGCCCCACATAAATCAGGTGCTTCTACCCATCTTCTGTCTGGCGGACAGGAAGAAGTGGCACTTGTCTGCAGTTCACCTACAGGGATTCCGCAACGTGACGGCGGGCGCTCTATCAAGGACAAGCCCCATAGAGTCGGAATGGTCTCTAGACGCAAGATCATCCTCCTTCATCTCTCACCAAGTCCCGGAACTTCAGATCGACCTCTTCGCGACGAGCGACAACAATCAACTTCCTCGATATGTGGCCCCAAAGGGGAAGCAGTGGACGCCATGTCCCTGGGCTGGAACAGATGGTCCAAGATTTACCTGTTCCCTCCACCCAACCTTCTGCTGAAAGTCCTCTCCAAACTGAGAACCTTCAAGGGGATAGTGGCTCCCAAGTGGCCTCTGAGCAACTGGTTTCCCCTGATCCTTCGTCAAGGCAAAAAATCCTACGGAAATCACCATTGATTTTTGCATATCCTTCTTCATTCACCTTCATGGACAAGGCTTAGTGGCCAATACAATTTCCACTTGTAAATTGGCCTTGACTAGACCACTACTATATGCCTTCCAGATTGATTTGTCCCGCGAAATCTTCAATAAACTACCAAAGGCATGCGCTAGACTACGTCCAGCACCTCCACCAAAACCTATCTCCTGGTCCCTGGATAAGGTGCTCCATTTTGCCTCTAGTCTGGACAACGATTCTTGCCCCCTGAAAGACCTGACTCAAAAAGTTATTTTCCTTTTTGCTCTCGCCTCGGGAGCCTGAGTCAGTGAAATAGTGGCATTATCAAGAGAAGAGGGCCAAATACAGTTCGCTGACATGGGGGAACTTACCCTCTTCCCCGACCCAACGTTTCTCGCAAAGAATGAATTACCCACCAAGAGATGGGGCCCTTGGAGAATCTGCCCCCTGAAGGAAGATGTGTCTCTATGCCCAGTGGAGTGTCTTAAGGTCTATCTTCGAAGAACTTCAGACTTCGGTGGAGGACAACTCTTCAAAGGAGAAACCTCGGGTAGTGACCTGTCACTGAAACAACTACGAGCGAAAATCACCTACTTTATTCGCAGAGCGGATCCTGACAGTACACCCGCAGGTCACGATCCTAGGAAAGTCGTCTCTTCCTTGAATTTCTTTGAAGGAATGGATTTCGAAAGCTTCAGGAGCTTTACAGGCTGGAAATAATAGCGTGTGTTCTTCAAGAACTATGCGAAACAGGTGCAGGAAGTGAAAAGATTTGTGGTAGCCGCGGGTAGTATAATGAAACCTGCTGCTTAAATCTGCGTAGAACAGCGAGTTATTTTGGGACTCTAACTGTACGGGTGCCTAACGCGATACATAGTAATTTTAAAGGACACTTGGTGTTTCTAATAGACTGTTCTTCATTACGGTGAAATGACATAGAATTTTGCACGCGTGCCACATGCTCTCAAGCATGGAGTGTTAATTGATATCTAAAAAGACTGGCGTTCCCCTGGGAACTTGTGTTTAAAGGTAATATTTTTCCTTTTCAGATTCCACATCACCGTCTTTCCAGTTAATCTATGTACATTATCTATCATTATTATTGTAAATAATTTTTATAATTATTATTGTAATTAATTTCTATAATTACTTGCAAACTTGAAATAAAATTTTTATTTTATTTACCATGTGCATCTCTTTTCGCTCCTATCCTTTATTAAGAAATAAATGACTTATAGTTTCAATTACCCCTATCCTCTGATGATAATGAGAATGATATAATTTTCTTATATTATATACTCACCTAATGGCTTAATCATGTTCCAACACAAATATTAACCTTTCGATCTGTCCCCGAGACCGGCACGATCTCTCCACCAGGTGAGTAGTTCTTTAACCGATCACTTCGAGATATCCCTCTTGTCCACCAGGACTTCCCTGCCAGGGGGGCAGGAAGCCAGAACATTGTAGAACCTCTGGTAAGGACATCTACTGAGGATGTCACGGTCTCCACGGTCACCAGACCATAGGAATATCGTTCGAAGACCTAGGCATTGGGATTGGGGAAAAAATCCACGATACATTAATTCTGTGGTACACTTCCATCAGGACGACATGGCTTGAGCCCAAAAAACGGATTTTGAGCGAAGCGAAAAATCTATTTTTGGGTGAGATAGCCATGTCGTCCTGATGGACCCACCCGTCTGTTCCAGTTCAGCCTACCAGGCCCCTCCCCGACCTACTGTATCGCGGAGATTGGTAGAAGCTGTACGCCGGAATAAGACGGACGTGACGTCATTTAACAATGGCGCCCGTTTGTTTACGTCTTGAGTACCAAAAGTAGCAACGAACGAGAGTAACTTTGGAACGGCTCCTCAGTTACCCAGCCACCTTCCCATATCGAAGCGTTAACGCTATATGGGGTGCAGATAGCTGTGGCGTGTTTATACATGCGTTCCCTGTTGATATACGATATCCTATAGGGAAACCTTTAGGGTACTCGCACCAGAAGTTAGAATTCTGTGATAACCTTTAGTTTAATTCTCTGGGAATATCCACTGTAGTCAAATACACCTTTAGGAAGCTACTGAAGGAACCTTCCATCAGGACGACATGGCTCTCTCACCCAAAAATAGATTTTTTGCTTCGCTAAAAATCCGTTATATATATATATATATATATATATATATATATATATATATATATATATATTATATATATACAGTGATACCTCTGGATACGAAAGTTTCTGCTTACGAAAAATTCAGGATACGAAAAGCGATACAAAGATTTTTATGCCCCAGTATACGAAAAAATTTTCAGGATACGAAAAGCTATTCTAATTGTTTTATGCCCCCTGTGGCCGCGGGGGCATAAAACAATTAGAATAGCGCCAACGTTATCCCTGCGTGTCGTAAGAGGCGACTAAAAGGGACGGGACGAGGGGGCTGGGAACCCCCTCTCCTGAATTGAAATTCCTGTGAGACATCATCAAAGAGATGGAGCTGGGGGGAGAGTGACTGCTCCCCGCACTCTAGTTTTGGGTTGTTTGAATGTGCGTGGATGTAGTACGATAGAGAGTAAAAGATGTGAGATTAGAAGTAGAAGGATGGATGTATTGGCCTTGTGTGAGATAAAGATGAAAGGAAAGGGTGAAGTGATGTTTGGTGAAATGTCTGGTAGAGTGTCTGAGATTGAAAGGGGAAGAGTGAGAGAGGGTGTGGCATTATTGCTGAGTGAATGGATGACAGGTAAAGTAGTGGAATGGAAGGAGATATCATCTAGGTTAATGTGGGTAAGGGTTAGGTTGGGTAGGGAATGTTGGGCGTTTGTCAGTGCGTATGGGCCAGGTAGTGAGAAAAGTGAAGAAGAGCGGAATGAGTTCTGGAATGAATTAACTAGGTGTGTAGAAGGACTGGGTAGAAGGAATTATGTAGTTGTTATGGGTGACTTAAATGCTAGAGTGGGCGCTGGAGAGGTAGAAGGTGTCATTGGGAAGTATGGCGTACCAGGTGAAAATGAGAGTGGTGAGAGACTGGTAGATATGTGTTGAACAAGAGATGGTAATAAGTGCTAGCTTTTTTTAAAAAGAAAGATAAAAATAAGTATACATGGGTAAGAGTGGCAAATGGAAGAGTAGTAGAAAGGGCATTAATGGATTATGTGTTGATAACTAAAAGAATGTTTGGAAGATTGAAAGACGTGCACGTGTTTAGGGTTATGGCTAACGGTATGTCTGATCATTTTTTGGTGGAAGGAAAATTAGTTGTAGCAAAAGAGTGGGGGAATAGAGTAGGTGGATGTAAAAGGGAGCTAGTGAGGGTTGAAGAATTAATAAAACCGGGGGTAAAAAGTAAATATCAGGAAAGGTTGAAAATGGCATATGACGAGGTGAGAGTAAGGGAAACTGGTAATTTAGAGGAGGAGTGGAAGTTAGCAAAAGAAAATTTTGTTGGGATTGCAAGTGATGTATGTGGCAAGAAGGTTGTTGGAGGCAGCATGAGGAAGGGCAGTGAATGGTGGAATGAAGGAGTGAGGGTAAAAGTGGAAGAGAAAAAGAGGGCTTTCGAAGAATGGCTGCAGAGTAATAGTATAGAGAAGTATGAAAAATATAGAGAGAAAAAGGTGGAAGTAAAGCGCAAGGTACGTGTGGCAAAGAGGGCAGCTGACCTGAGGTGGGGTCAGGGACTGGGTCAGTCATATGAAGAGAATAAGAAGAAGTTTTGGAAAGAAGTGAAGAGAGTAAGGAAGGCCGGCGCAAGAATTGAAGAGACAGTGAAAGATGGAAATGGAAGGTTGTTAAAAGGAGAGGAGGCAAGGAAAAGTTGGGCAGAATATTTTGAAAGTTTACTGAATGTTGAGGATGATAGGGAGGCAAATATAATTGCTGTTCCAGGTGTTGAGGTGCCAGTGATGGGAGATGAGAATGAGAGAGAGATTACAATAGAGGAAGTGAGGAGAGCACTAGATGAAACGAGAGTAGGAAAAGCATCTGGTATGGATGGTGTGAAAGCTGAGATGTTGAAGGAAGGGGGTGTGACTGTACTTGAATGGTTGGTGAGATTGTTTAGTGTGTGTTTTGTGTTGTCAATGGTACCAGTAGATTGGGTCTGTGCATGTATTGTACCACTATATAAGGGTAAGGGAGATGTGCATGAGTGTTGTAATTCAAGAGGTATTAGTTTGTTGAGTGTAGTTGGAAAAGTGTATGGTAGAGTACTGATTAATAGGATTAAGGATAAAACAGAGAATGCAATCTTGGAAGTACAGGGTGGTTTTAGAAGAGGTAGGGGTTGTATGAATCAGATTTTTACAGTTAGGCAGATATGCGAGAAATATTTAGCAAAAGGTAAGGAGGTGTATGTTGCGTTTATGGATCTGGAGAAAGCATATGATAGAGTTGATAGGGAAGCAATGTGGAATGTGATGCGGTTATATGGAGTTGGTGGAAGGTTGTTGCAAGCAGTGAAAAGTTTCTACAAAGGTAGTAAAGCATGTGTTAGGATAGGAAATGAAGTGAGCGATTGGTTTCCGGTGAGAGTGGGGCTGAGACAGGGATGTGTGATGTCGCCGTGGTTGTTTAACTTGTATGTTGATGGAGTGGTGAGAGAGGTGAATGCTCGAGTGCTTGGACGAGGATTAAAGCTGGTAGGTGAGAATGATCATGAATGGGAGGTAAATCAGTTGTTGTTTGCGGATGATACTGTACTGGTAGCAGACACAGAAGAGAAGCTTGACCGACTAGTGACAGAATTTGGAAGGGTGTGTGAGAGAAGGAAGTTGAGAGTTAATGTGGGTAAGAGTAAGGTTATGAGATGTACGAGAAGGGAAGGTGGTGCAAGGTTGAATGTCATGTTGAATGGAGAGTTACTTGAGGAGGTGGATCAGTTTAAGTACTTGGGGTCTGTTGTTGCAGCAAATGGAGGAGTGGAAGCAGATGTACGTCAGAGAGTGAATGAAGGTTGCCAAGTGTTGGGGGCAGTTAAGGGAGTAGTAAAAAATAGAGGGTTGGGCATGAATGTAAAGAGAGTTCTATATGAGAAAGTGATTGTACCAACTGTGATGTATGGATCGGAGTTGTGGGGAATGAAAGTGATGGAGAGACAGAAATTGACTGTGTTTGAGATGAAGTGTCTGAGGAGTATGGCTGGTGTATCTCGAGTAGATAGGGTTAGGAACGAAGTGGTGAGGGTGAGAACGGGTGTAAGAAATGAGTTAGCGGCTAGAGTGGATATGAATGTGTTGAGGTGGTTTGGCCATGTTGAGAGAATGGAAAATGGCTGTCTGCTAAAGAAGGTGATGAATGCAAGAGTTGATGGGGGAAGTACAAGAGGAAGGCCAAGGTTTGGGTGGATGGATGGTGTGAAGTAAGCTCTGGGTGATAGGAGGATAGATGTGAGAGAGGCAAGAGAGCGTGCTAGAAATAGGAATGAATGGCGAGCGATTGTGACGCAGTTCCGGTAGGCCCTGCTGCTTCCTCCGGTGCCTTAGATGACTGCGGAGGTAGCAGCAGTAGGGGACTCAGCATTATGAAGCTTCATCTGTGGTGGAAATGTGGGAGGTTGGGCTGTGGCACCCTAGCAGTACCAGCTGAACTCGGCTGGGTCCCTGGTTAGGCTGGAGGAACGTAGAGAGTAGAGGTCCCCCCCCCCTTTTTTTTTTTTTTGATGATGTCGGCTACCCCCCAAAAGTGGGGGAAGTGCCTTTGGTATATGATGTGATGAATGTACGAAAAGCTTACGAGATCCCAACTCGTCGCCGAGAGTACAGTACCTTTTTTTTTTCAGGGTATCAACCCTTAATTTAGGTGTACAGGTAACAATACACCTTAACTGATCCAAATGCTTTACATAAAGTACCGTAACTTTTATACAGTAGTACAGAAAATGGACCGTTTTCTTAGGACTTGGAGGGGATAACTAGACTATAACTACATTTTTGGGCTCAAGCCATGGCGTCCTGATGGAAGGTTCCTTTTTGGTAGCTTCCTTGGGTATATAACTACTAAATATTCCCAGAGAATTTAACCACAGGTTATCACAGAATTCTAACTTCTGGAGCGAGTATCCTAAAGGTTTCCCTTTAAGACATCGTATATCAACAGGGGACGCATGTATTAACGCGCCACATAGCTATCTACACCCTACATAGAGTTAACACTTCGAAGTGTAGGGGCGGAGAATAGCTGGGGAGCCGTTCCACAGCTAATCTCGTTCGTGGCTACTTTTGGTACTCGAGACGTAAACAAATGGGCGCCATTGCTAAATGACGTTACGTCCGTCCCCATCCTTCGTTTAGTACGAGAAGGGAAGGTGGTGCAAGGTTGAATGTCATGTTGAATGGAGGGTTACTTGAGGAGGTGGATCAGTTTAAGTACTTGGGGTCTGTTGTTGCAGAAAATGGTGGAGTGGAAGCAGATGTACGTCAGAGAGTGAATGAAGGATGCAAAGTGTTGGGGGCAGTTAAGGGAGTAGTAAAAAATAGAGGGTTGGGCATGAATGTAAAGAGAGTTCTATATGCGAAAGTGATTGTACCAACTGTGATGTATGGATCGGAGTTGTGGGGACTGAAAGTGACGGAGAGACAGAAATTGAATGTGTTTGAGATGAAGTGTCTAAGGAGTATGGCTGGGGTACTTGAGTAGATAGGGTTAGATAGGGTGTAAGAAATGAGTTAGCGGCTAGAGTGGATATGAATGTGTTGAGGTGGTTTGGCCATGTTGAGAGAATGGAAAATGGCTGTCTGCTAAAGAAGGTGATGAATGCAAGAGTTGATGGGAGAAGTACAAGAGGAAGGCCAAGGTTTGGGTGGATCGATGGTGTGAAGAAAGCTCTGGGTGATAGGAGGATAGATGTGAGAGAGGCAAGAGAGCGTGCTAGAAATAGGAATGAATGGCGAGCGATTGTGACGCAGTTCCGGTAGGCCCTGCTGCTTCCTCTGGTGCCTTAGATGACCGCGGAGGTAGCAGCAGTAGAGGATTCAGCATTATGAAGCTTCATCTGTGGTGGATAATGTGGGAGGTTGGGCTGTGGCACCCTAGCAGTACCAGCTGAACTCGGCTGGGTCCCTGGTTAGGCTGGAGGAACATAGAGAGTAGAGGTCCCCTTTTTGTTCTATTTCTATGTTGATGTCGGCTACCCCCCAAAATTGGGGGCAGTGCCTTGGTATATGGATGGATGGATATATATATATATATATATATATATATATATATATATATATATATATATATATATATGTATATATATATACGTATATATATATGTATATATATATATATATATATATATATATATACGTATCATACACTCCTTTAAGGAAGGACTGGAACGTCCCCTGCTCGGGGTTTTTAACCTGAGTCTGAAAGATTAACTTGAGTCTGGACTAAAATGACTTCTAGAAGGGCTAGAAACACGTTCTCTGGATCAAAATGGGGGTTTATGAGGATGGCGGGTTCAATAGTAACATTTTCAACACCACCTGGGGTCTTCTTCAAGGTCTAAAGGTCATTTATCAAAGTCAAATTTGTGAATTTTAGTCATTTTTGCTCGTTTTTTGTGTGTAACTCATAAATGGTGAGAGATAGCTGATTATAATATGAGGCAAGTCTGCAGAGCTGTCCGAATTTAATATATATTGTCATATATCTTCCTTCAAGAAAGGACTGGAACGTCCCCTGATCTGGGTATTTAACTTGAGTCTGAAGGATTAACTTGAGTCCTGGACTAAAATGACATCTAAGAAGGGCTAGACACACGTTCTCCGAGTCTAAATGGGGGTTTTTGAGGACGGTGAGTTCAATAGTGACATTTTCAACACCACCTGGGGTCATCTTCATCATCTTCAAGGTCAAAAGGTCATATTTCAAGGTCAAAATAGTGAATTTTGGTCATTTTTACTCGTTTTTGTGTGTAACTCATAGATTGTGAGGGATGGCTGATTATAAGAGGCAAGTCTGTAGTTCAGTCCAAATTTAATATATATTGTCAAATATTGTATTACTCAAACATTCCAAACAAGCCCTAAAACAATGAAACACTAAAATAAGAAATAAAGAACGGTATTTCTCATCACAACAAAACTCAAAGACATTAACATTTGATTAGATGAACATCGCTAGATGGAGAGCTTTTCTTGCCTCCTGAGGCATCTCAAAGCCTTTTCTTTGTCACTTACATTGAGAACCTGAGCTTTCAATAGAATGTTGGCTAAAGTCGTACATGCTGCATTATTAGTAGCTAAAGGTGCATCTACAAAAGATAACAATTCAGCAAAATGAAAGCGGCAATGCATTTTAGTCATGGCATGCAAATTATAGGCATTATGTACAAAAAAGACAGTTGAAATAGTTGGCACACTCAGTCCACCTCTATTCAAATGATCTAAGAACTCAGATGACACCTCGTTACCATCTTCATCATCCATGATATCCTCCATACTAGTGCTATTACAATATTTATGAACAAGGTATCCAGCCAAATATACAACTTTATGCTTAAGGTTATCAGCAGACCTCAAGAGCTCCCGAGTGTCTTGGAGTGATCTCGTCAATGAGTTCACTTCGCTCATCTGGATTTATGGAAGAAGTACAATTCTTGTCGCAATCAAGCACACGAGAACTAGATTCTGGCATAATGTCATGCTTTAGAAGTGTCTGCAAATTTGTAACTTTTGCTGCAGCCATAATGTCAACTACATCAATGTAGAAGTTTCCACCCCTTCTTTGCCTGGCTTGACCGAAAAACTTTTCCAAGGCTTCATCCGCGAATATAGCAGGAAGAACGTAGTCAAAGTCTTTCTCTGCCAGAAGCAATTTGGCAGCAGCCACATTATTACGTGTAGACACAATGAATGCTTCAGCAGTTTGCTTAGTTAACTTCAGCTTACGACCACTACCTCCTTGCCATGTGCAGGTCGATATAATTTGGCAGGCGTCCTCCAACTTAGTGAAAGATGTACAGTCTGCTGTCCAAGGCTGTCTGGATTTGTCACGTAGATGTCTAGCTGAGAAACGTTCTTTCACATTCATCATCTTGAACCACTCACTCATTGTCTGGGTGAGAATGATGGTGCCTTCGCTGATGCCCAATGAATCCTTGAAGGTCTTTAAGGCAGCGACAGTCTTGTCATTGAACACCTGACATACTAAGGGTACGCTCTGGCGTTGAAGGGGTTTGGGGAAAAGAGCTGTGTGCATCAGCTTGGTTAAGCGAATAGGAGTAGCTCGGTCGATCTCATAAAGCTTCCGAATATCACTCCAGTAAGCTTTGTACTCATTGCCATGTACAAGAAATGAGAGTGTCTGGCCATCAACAGTAATCCAGTTGTTACGAACATTTTTGAAGATGTGCACGTAGTCGTACACTAAGAACATAGATTGCTCTTGAATGGATAGCACTTGACAACTTCCAGGTCCTCCAAGTTTCGAATAAATACTGCGATTGGTATTGCAATTGTCACATATCAAAGAAATCACAGTACCGCCAGCACCAACTA
The DNA here is from genome assembly GCF_036898095.1 of Palaemon carinicauda. Taxonomy (NCBI): domain Eukaryota; kingdom Metazoa; phylum Arthropoda; class Malacostraca; order Decapoda; family Palaemonidae; genus Palaemon; species Palaemon carinicauda. Next base: position 4,352,718 of record NC_090755.1, read on the forward strand.
CAGCTGAGGCAGCTTCAGTAAGAAGTTCACTCAGCTTATCGGCAGCTAGCTTTTTGCAGGGTAAAACGCGTAGAATATAGCGTGGACCACCAAAATGGCAGGCAACTTCAACAACCATAGCATGTGAAGCAAGCATTTCATGGTCACTACCCGCTGCAACGTTTTGAGCATATCCTAGAACATGTCCTCCAGAAAATCGCAATGTCTCGATCAGTTTTACTTCATCGAACATTAGATTCACCAAACGCTGCTGCGGCTTAAGCTGGTCGAATAACATTTTGAGGTTGGAGTCCTGCAGACTACTAGAAAGCACCTCTTTTATCTTTTTTGTTGATGGTAGAATGATTAAGCCAGATCAACGAATCATTTTGTATGCACTGGGTGATATGTTGTGAAGCTGCATTGCGAATATCAGAGTGTCTGTATGAAATCGACGACCATCAGGAGGTTTGAACACAAGCCGCAGCTGTGACAGAATGAAGGTTAAATGAGGAAGCTCGTGTGCCTCAGTCTTTTTGCAGAGCTGGCTTATTATGTACT
>NC_090755.1:4358257-4363257 GCF_036898095.1 Palaemon carinicauda
ACGACGAACACATGTCGGATATTTCAGAGGGCACGGAGAAGACCCTTATGGCCCAAGGTGCGGAAGAGGAAGAGGACCAGGTGGAATACACCGACTCGGAGCAAGAGGTCGCTCCTCCTTCCATCACCGCCCCTACTCCTACACCGACGGAAGTGTCTCTCCTGTCTACCTCCGCTACCCCGGAACCCATTCCATCCGCCCAAGAGATGTTCCGGATGATCAAAGCCATTATGGACGACAGGCTGAAAGAAAATCAAGAGTTCATCAGGTCCATGATGGGATCCAAAGAACCGAAGAAGATCTCGGTTAAGGATCTCCCTGCATGCTCACACGCCAACCCCTGGAGGTATGCTGAGCATATGGTTATCGCGACCGGCAGGATCTTTGTCAGCGATAAGATCGGCACGGTCCCCCTGGAAGATGTGGAGTTCTTCCCAAACTTCGAGGCCTACCCAGACTGTTACGTCCGGCTCCGTTCTGAACCTGCCTCTAAAGAAGAGACCGAACCCAAGGAGGAGATAGTGTTCGATCTCGCGAAGGCCCAGGCTATGCTAGCCAACACATTTAAAAGTAGGGGTTTTACCTGCTCTAAGCTTCCGGCCCTGAGCAAGAAGCACCCTACCTACGTCGCTCCCGACAATGCAGTCCTTCCTTTCATGGAAAAGGCCTTCGCTGCGTGCCTCAAGGCTGTGGAAGAAGGAAAACCCTGCCCTGCACTGGAGGAGTGCAGACCCTTCTCCATAGTGACTCCCCCCGACGCTCGACACTGGAAGGATATCCAGCATACTTTCGTGGTGGGAAAGCTAGATCCTGACGTAGCCGGACGTCAGTTCAACGAAGACCTCCCGAAACTCAACGACCACCTCCTTCGTCGGGAACAAGATACGAAGGAGAGGCTCGCAGCATCCATGTCCCACCAGGTCCAACTTGACGTCATGGCTTGTGACACCAGAGTCCCAGACCACTACATGGTACTCGCCAAATCCCACATGGCAACCCTGGTGAAGGATTTGTATCACTTCATGAAGGCTCGGAGAGCCTGTCGTGAATTCGTGTTCTCAGGTGCCACTGTGAAACACGAACCCCGGAGGCTGATTTCCTCCAACATCTGGGGTAAACACCTCTTTCCCTCTGACCTCGTGAAAGAGATTACCGACAAAGCCGCCACGGAGAACAGGAACCTTCTCCACAAGTGGGGCATGTCAAAGAAGAGGAAATCCTCCCAGGACGACGGACCTCAACCTAAGAGGAAATCCTCCAAACAGAAACCCCAGCAACGTCAACAGAGACGACAGTTTCCGGGACCCGCTACTCCCCAAGTGGCAGCTCAGCCACAGCAGACCTTCCAGCTGGTCACCCAACCGGTCTTGTCACAGTCACCGGTTTTCACCCCTGCTTTCGAGCAACAGACGACTACCTTTCGTCCCAAAGGTAGAGGCTCAAGCAGAGGTGCAGGCAGAGACGCATCTCGCCGTCCCTCCAGAGGCAGAGGAGGAAAGGGAGCTAGCGGCCGAGGCAGTAAGCCCTCGGGACACCAGAAGCAATGAAGTGCTTCCGGTGGGAGGAAGACTCCGCCAATTCCAGGATCGTTGGACCTTCGATCCCTGGGCACACAGCATCGTCAAGAAGGGTCTAGGCTGGAGTTGGACTCAACCACCCCCAACCTTCCAGCAATTCTTCCAACAATCAACCCCCCTTCTGGAAGAATATGTCCTAGATCTCTTGAACAAGAAGGTGATAAGGAAGGTAAAGTCCACCAGGTTCCAAGGGAGACTTTTGCGTCCCCAAGAAAGACTCAGACAAACTCAGAGTCATTCTGGACTTATCCCCCCTCAACAAGTTCATAGCGAACGACAAGTTCAAGATGCTGACTCTTCAACAGATAAGGACCCTTCTGCCTCAAGGTTCTTACACGGTCTCCATAGACCTGGCGGATGCCTACTGGCACATTCCAATGAACCATCACGCTTCCTCCTACCTAGAATTTTGACTCCAAAGGAAAAGCTACGCCTTCAGGGCCATGCCCTTCGGCCTCAATGTGGCCCCTCGGATCTTCACAAAGCTGGCGGACGCCATAGTACAACAGCTCCGCCTCCGAGACGTCCAGGTGATGGCCTACCTCGACGATTGGCTAGTCTGGGCTCCATCGCCAGAGGATTGTTTAAAGTCCTGCAGCAAAGTCACCCAGTACCTAGAACACCTGGGATTCAAGATAAACGTGAAGAAATCTCGCCTCTCTCCAGCTCAGAAGTTCCAATGGTTAGGAATCCAATGGAACCTTCAGTCACACCGCCTTTCCATCCCCCAGAAGAAAAGGAAGGAAATAGCAGGGTCTGTCAAGCGACTACTGAAATCCAAGCGGATCTCAAGACGCCAGCAGGAACGAGTTCTAGGCTCTCTACAGTTCGCCTCAGTAACAAACCCAGTGCTTCGTGCACAGCTAAAGGATGCCGCGGGAGTCTGGAGACGTTCTGCATCCATCGCTCGAAGAGACCTCAAGAGACGGCTCCCAAACAGACTTCGACTTCTCCTCAAGCCGTGGTCGGAAGCAAAGGCCCTGAAAAGGTCCATTCCTCTTCAACACCCACCTCCATCACTCAACATCCACACGGACGCTTCGCTGGAGGGTTGGGGAGGTCACTCCCAACAAAAATAGGCTCAAGGCACATGGTCTCCCCTGTTCAAGACGTTTCACATCAACATCTTGGAGGCCATGGCGGTCCTTCTGACTCTGAAGAAACTCTCCCCGCCTCCCTCGATCCATATTCGTCTAACCCTAGATAACTCGGTGGTAGTTCGATGTCTCAATCGCCAAGGCTCAAGATCGCCCCAGATAAATCAGGTGCTTCTTCCAATCTTCCGTCTGGCAGAGAAGAAGAAATGGCACCTGTCTGCAGTTCACCTACAAGGATTCCGCAACGTGACAGCGGATGCTCTATCTCGGACAAGCCCGATAGAGTCGGAATGGTCTCTAGACGCAAGATCATTCTCCTTCATCTCTCACCAAGTCCCAGAACTTCAGATCGATCTCTTCGCAACGAGCGACAACAATCAACTTCCTCGGTATGTGGCCCCGTACGAGGACCCCAAGGCAGAAGCTGTGGATGCTATGTCACTGGACTGGAACAGATGGTCCAAGATCTACCTGTTCCCTCCCACCAACCTTCTGCTGAAAGTCCTCTCCAAGCTGAGAACCTTCAAAGGGACAGCGGCCCTAGTGGCTCCCAATTGGCCCCGGAGCAACTGGTACCCCCCTGGTCCTGGAGCTGCAGCCCAAGCTGATCCCTCTCCCGGGCCCAGTTCTCTCCCAACAAGTACAGAAGTTGACTGTCTTCGCTTCATCATCGAAAATCAAGGACCTTCATCTCATGATTTTCTCTCCCTAGCCGCAAAGAAGAGGTTTGGGATCTCGAAGAAAAGTCTAGACTTCCTCGAGGAATACAAGACCGAATCCACAAGACGGCAATACGAATCATCTTGGAGAAAATGGGTCTCTTTCGTCAAGGCAAAAAATCCTAAGGAAATCACCATTGATTTCTGCATGTCCTTCTTCATTCACCTTCATGGACAGGGATTAGCAGCCAATACGATTTCGACTTGCAAATCGGCCTTGACTAGACCACTTTTGTATGCCTTCCAAATTGATCTGTCCAGCGACATCTTCAATAAACTGCCGAAAGCATGCGCTCGTCTATGCCCAGCACCCCCACCGAAACCGATCTCCTGGTCATTGGACAAGGTGCTCCATTTCGCCTCCAACTTGGATAATGATTCATGCCCTCTCAAGGACCTGACTCAGAAAGTTATATTTCTCTTTGCTCTTGCCTCAGGAGCCCGAGTCAGCGAAATAGTGGCATTGTCAAGAGAAGAGGGTCATATCCTGTTTACTGATTCAGGAGACATTACCCTCTCCCCGGATCCGACGTTTCTCGCCAAAAACGAACTACCCACCAAAAGATGGGGCCCCTGGAGAATATGCCCCCTGAAGGAAGATGCCTCTCTATGCCCAGTAGAGAGCCTCAAGGTCTATCTTCGCAGAACTTCGAACTTTGGTGGAGGCCAACTCTTCAAAGGAGAAACATCGGGCAGCGACCTGTCACTGAAACCACTAAGGTCGAAAATCACCTACTTCATTCGCAGAGCGGATCCTGACAGTACACCCGCCGGTCACGATCCTAGAAAAGTTGCATCGTCTCTGAATTTCTTTCAGAGTATGGACTTCGAAAGCCTTAAAAGCTTCACAGGCTGGAAATCCTCGCGTGTTTTCTTCAAACATTATGTGAAACAAGTGCACGAAGTCAAACATTTTGTGGTAGCCGCAGGTAGTGTTATGAAACCTGCACCTAACTCTGCATAGAACAGCGAGTTACTTGGGACTCTAACTCTTCGGGTGCCTATGTTGACCCTCGAGCGATACATAGTGATGTCGAAAACACTTAGTGCTTTCTTATAACTGTTCTTATCCCAGGTGAAATGTCATAGTCGTCACACAAGTGCCGCATGCCTAGAGCATGATGTGTTTTAATTATAGACTGACGTTCCTCGAGAACGAGTGCCTACTAATAAATTTGAAATTCCCTTTCAGATTCAAGAGCAAGTCTTTATTACTATGTACATTATAATTTGTTGTAAATTAACTTTACTTATTGCTGCAATTCATTTAATTTTCTGCAATTGTGAAATAAAATTCCTATTTTATTACTTGTGCGTCTCAATCCGCTCCTACTTATACTATGAAATACATGCCTGTCATAGTTTTATTATCCCCTTCCCTATGGTTCATGGAGATACTAAGGTCCTAACCCTTAGTATATATTCACTCTTACAATGTAATATTCCAATACGAATACTTACTCTTCATACCCTAGAGACGAAACTAACCTTCTCAGCACACAGTGTCCAACCACCACTTGTCTGCCCTCCAGAATGTTCCGATATGAATGCCAACCATTCAGTCTCGTCTCCAAGTTCTTCAGGTTCTTCTAGCAAGGTGAATAGCC
>NC_090755.1:4368257-4370423 GCF_036898095.1 Palaemon carinicauda
TTGCAAGCTCCCAAGCCCAGGGGAGAAGTAATAACGAACGACTTATGGTTCGTCAGGCCTTGATCAACGAACAGACGTTTCCCTCCGTGGTTTCGGGCGTATCTACCCAAGATCGCCCCACCCACACAAAGACGAGAGAGCCCATTTATTTCTCGTCTGCGGAAGAGGTTTCTCGTAAGAAACCATGGACCAAGGTCTCGCAGCTTATTAAGCGCAAGTCGGTCCCTTCCGCGCAAGTCCAACGGCCCAGTTGTAGCCACTGGGTCAGTTCGGACTCGCTGCAGTCTTCCGACGACTGTTCACCTCCTAAGAGAGGCAAAGCGGTACCCGCATCAGGCAGTCCACACCGTCTGTTGCCGCACCTGCTCCTGTAGACCCTAAGTGGTCTTTGCTGCAGACCATGCAGTCTCAGTTAACGTCATTGATGCGGGACTTTCGTGCGGAGAAGGTTGACACTGCACCAACCTCTAGCCTACAACCAACCACGGTTGTGCGTCCTGTGGACGCTGAGGCGACCTTCTGCCGCACTCCAGCTGAGAGAGTCCCGCCACCCATGCGTTCCAGTGTACCCTGCCAGCCGCATGTTGACGTTCAGTAACGCACGGAACCTTCCGTTGACGTTCGCGAGGTACAACAACAGTCTAAGTTGTTTTGTTTTGACGCGGTGCGTCAACCTCCGCATTCTAGAGTTGTTTTGACTGCTCAGTATAGACAGTCAAAGCAGTCTCGAGTGAACACTGTATGTCCTCACGCACCTGTTGTGGTTGACAGTTCAGTTGTTGACAGTTCACAGACTGTCAAGCAGTTACATGACGTTGCCTTCTGGTCTGCTACTAATGCACCAGTGAGAGACTCACTGAGGTTACCTAGCTTTTATCGGACAAGGTTCCTGTAGATGAGAAAGTGCTGTTCTCCCTCCTACTGATATTCCCTTGAGGACTCTGTCATTTGGAGAGGAGCCTTAAGCTGCTTAGCCTCCTATGGACTTTAATTAAATCATGATGATTTTTTAAGGATCTTCGTCCGGATCTTGTAACTGCTGCTCCTCGTTCGCCTAAACGTCAGAACTTACACTAGGCCTAGCTACTTCGAAGCCGTTGTTTTTAAGCTAGTGCTCTCTCGCTCTCCTAGAGAGCGTTACGTTGGCTAGGCGACTGGTTTTTGCACCAGGAGGAGTTTTAGGGATACAGCCTTTGTTTTCCCTTCTTTTAAACTGGCTTATAGAGCGAGAGTCTGATAGGACACGAGAGAAGTTCTCGGCTTGGGAGTTTATGCCTCTGCCCAGATAGACTTCTCAATTCTGGTAGACTCGCCCTGGCGCCTAGCCAGGAGACGCTCCAAGTTGTTTACAGGTCAACTTCTCAACTTTTGTCGAGCCTTTGAAGTTTTGCTGTACTATTATGTCACACATAACAAGGCTTTCAGGGATGGTAAATGGTTCCGCCTCAGTCGCTAACCCCGTCTGTTGCCACACCTGCTCCCGTAGACCCTAAATGGGCTTTGCTGCAAGACATGCAGTCCAAGCTTGCGTCCTTGATAGAGGACTTGAATGCGGAGAAGAACCTTCTGGCCAACAACCTTCCAACCGGTTGGTTGTGCGCCCTGTTGACGCTGAGGTAACCTACTCGTGTCTGCCAGTTGAGGTGGTTCCTCCTTCTGGCCAACAACCTTCCAACCGGTCGGTTGTGCGCCCTGTTGACGCTGAGGTAACCTACTCGCGTCTGCCAGTTGAGGTGGTTCCTCCACCGATGCGACCCAGTGTGGGTTGCCAGTCGCACGTTGACGTTAAGCGACGCTCGGAGGTGGTTGTTGACGTTCAGGACGTTCAACAACCAGCAGAGGTGACTTGTTGTGACGCAGTGCGTCAACCTCAGCAACCCGGTAGGGTGTTGACTGCACAACCCAGACAGTCCAGACAGTTTCGGGTTGACGCTGTACTTCCTCGCGCACCCATGGTTGTTGACAGTTCACAGACTGTGCAGCAGTTCCATGATATTGCGTCCGGCTCCGTCATGCATCCACCAGTGCGACCGGATTCAGCGAGTCAGACGTTGCCCACTCCGTTGCCGTTTCCTCATCAGTTTCGGATGAGGAACCCTCTGATGAGGACGTTGCTGAACAAGACGATCAGCCCCCAGCCCTGCTATCCATCCAGAAGATGCTGAA
>NC_090755.1:4378423-4383423 GCF_036898095.1 Palaemon carinicauda
ATTTATACTTACTTTTATATTTACTTGTATATGTGTTTTCTTTACCTTTACCTAACTAATGCTATATTATTTGTTTTGTTTATCTGATACATTAATATAAGGTTGATATATATATATATATATATATATATATATATATATATATATATATATATATATATATATATGTATATATATATATGTATGTATATATATATATATATATATATATATATATATATATATATATATATATATACTGCATATAAATATATATATGATATATTCTACCTAGTTTTTTATTTTTACCTTATTTATATTATGCTTTTGAAATTTGAGTACCATATTTGATTATTTAATTATTTCCACTATTTCTTTAATACGCACGTGTATGCACACACACACACACATATATGTATATATATATATATATATATATATATATATATATATATATATATATATATATATATATACATATACATATATATGCTATATATTTATAATATATATATATTTATGATATATATATATATATATATATATATATATATATATATATATATATATATATATATACAGTATATTAACTGCTAAAACATCGACCGAATTAACTATTTAACACAGCACTTTTCTTGTTTTCTGTATATTTTTTTGTCTTCAGTGCTAGCGTTTTTGAGTTTCATCTAATTTCAGTTTGTACTAATGCGCTTCAATTATATATAAGTAAAGAATTCTTTGTAGAGGTGTCCTGACGAAAGCCGTTATTTATTAGCTGAAACAGCTGTTAGCAAAAGTTTAATAAATGGAGCAGCATAGTAATAAATTCTATCTTTTCCTTCAGAATTATTGCCCTGAAGACGAGAGATTATAAAGAAAAATATAAAAGTATATTGTCAACATATTTGATGTCAAAATTGGTTTTCCATATATTGAAAATTGTCCAGGAGAACCACTGTACCCTCAAAGACTGGTGAGTCCGGCGAATTAGAATAAAATAGAATATGAAAATGGTAGTAATCGAAGATATGAAGATGGGAATCTGGTCAGGAAATTTTTAGGCTAGGGAGGATAGTAACAATTAATTCAAATCAGAACCAATGTGATAGATGGGATAGCTCCATTGCGACTTGAATGATGAAAATAAAACTACACTATTGGATTGAGAGTCCTTCTAGCCATAGTTAAAGCACTGAAAGCCAACATAAGTTATATATAAATTTATTGGTTTCATCTTCTAAACCTGTTGGTTTTAACTTTGCCTAATTTATTATTCTTTAATTCTTATTATTTTTATAAATGATCTTTTCGAGGTAGCTATTGGAACTCGCGACTTGTAGCCTTTATATTTACCAACGAGATATACAGAGAATTTTTAATCTATTTTATATCATATATCATATCATATCATATCATATTATATTATATTATATGTTTTATGAAGGTATAGCATATGAAATTATTTTTGAAATTATAATATGCACATTATATACTTGATTATGATTTGTGAATATGGAAGGGACAAAAAGTACTGACAGTAATGATGGGTAGTTTATCATTAATATATCATTTTGCTTGTTTCTTATCTCTTACTCATAGGGCAGTTCTGTCTTAACCCTATTCATTAAAATTTTGAATACAATATTTTCATTGTAAAACGTTTTCAATAATAACAATAAGAACCATAGATCAAGATGCTATACGTATTTGAACCTAACAAACATTGCTAAGTGGATCATAACCTGACCCGAATTAGGATGACATAACCTCAGGTCATTTGACCCTTTCTTTTAGTCTCGTCATGAGTACACACTACGTCTAGAGTACGTTCGGTAACTTCTGGTCAGAGGAGAATGGCAAGAACTTTTGTATTCCGCTACAAGGGTATTAGAGAGAGAGAGAGAGAGAGAGAGAGAGAGAGAGAGAGAGAGAGAGAGAGAGAGAGAGAGAGAGAGAGAGAGACGGATAAAGTGGTCTTGGAATGTGGGAAACATCAGCATCCAAGGCGGCCATATTGATCTCTCAGAGTTACCGATGCTAGCTAGACCAGCACCACCTTGCCCCCCCCCTCCCCCCCCCCCCCATGCCATCCTTCTCCTCTTCTCCTTCTCCAATCTTTTTCGTATTCCTCCCCCCGGCTTTTTCTCGCCCACTTCTTGCGAGTCTCACCCCCTTTCTCCCCTGACCGTTTATCCTTGAAGTTTCATAAGTGCTTCCCCAGGGAGATTTCAAGTTTGGAGAGAGAGGTATAATCTTGCTTGGATCAGCTGTTAATGTCTTAATGGATTCTGGTTAACTTTTGGCGTAAAGACTGTTAGCCTTATTTTGTATTGAAGATTTTTCTTTTTATTTGTTGGTGAAATATTATTAATTTAATGTAGTGGAGATATTTCTTTGTAATATCTACGTAAAGATTTAAAAACTTCTTTTTCAGTGTAACGAAATTTTATTTTATTATTAAAGGAAAATTCGATTTGGCTTTTTAGTGAAATATTTTTCCGCAGCTACGAATATATAAGAGGTGTTCGATTTCCGCTCAAGCTCATTAGTTATTTGTAGTGTCTGCAATGTCACCATCCTTCTGAATTAGGAATGGGGGTTTTTTGGAGCCTATAGATCTACCTGCTGAGTCATCAGCAGCCATTGCCTGGCCCTCCGTGGTCCCAGCTGTGGGAGTTTTGGTGCTTATCATATGTATAAATGCCAGTCACTTGGGCATTGTCACTATCCCTTGCTTCTGTCATTCTTAAGCGGGATTTAAAACCTTTAAAATCTTTTTATCACTTATCCGATATTTCTTCTCATTCCTCATGTCAATTCTTTTATATATCTCGGCAGTTTTAACCACTTTCTTTTCATTTGCATTTAACATTACATACCTACCTTCCATGAGTGAGAAATGCGACAGTTCCTCTCTACATTCTTTTTAGCGTTTCTGCAATCAGTTCGGGCTAGTATATCTTACGTTAGGTAGGCTAGGTTCAAGTTTCTTACTAATTTGTTTTCACATATCCTGTATCCTTCTTGCTTTGTCTAATTTCTACTGACGTCTCATCCATTACATTTACTCCATGATATTAGTCAACTACTTCCAATCTCTGACTATCTATATTAACATTCATTACTACATTGTCTTGGGTTGCATAGAATGTTATAATATTTTCCATCGTGACATTTACCATCAACTTTCAAACTCTTCTACCAGATTGTGCAGTTTTCGTCACTATTCTCAACTAGCAAAATATCGTATGCACACGTCAACTAATTCACATCCCACACACAACTCATTTCTCATCCTACAAATTGGTACTTACATCCGGTGTCTTGTATCTGATTCATTATTCACTCCTTCTTTAAAGATTAAAAAAAGACATGGATATAAGCCACTTGTATGAGAGCTTTAAGAAATCACTCGCTCACTTCAAGGTTTAAAGGTCGCTCATGAATGGCAAAGGCAACGGACAGTGACAATGCCCTAGATAGCCAGACAATAACCTAGAGACTGACCATATATCCTTATGATTAGTGCACAGGCAGCCTCTCCACCCAAGATTGGACTAGGGAGGGCCAGGCAATGGCTGATGAAGACTCAACAGGTAGATCTCTAGGCTCCCCCAAACACCCCATCCTTAGCTCACAATAATGGGGAGGTTGCAGATACTAAAGAAACTATCAAGCTTTAGCGGGCCTCGAACCTAGTACAGCAGATCACTAAGCAGCGACGTTTCCAATAGACAACCAATTAATATAATCCAAGATTCACTATTAGCAGTTAGTTTTTTACTTGGAAATAGTATAGATCTTTTTTCGGAAATTTTAAGGTGTAATTTGGATATTGCATTTTTATGTGATTTTTTTCTAGTGTGTATTTATTATTTTTTTTAATTCTCTGTTTCCTTTTTATCAGGTTTTCGTATGCACCCACAAATGTACTCACCTTAAGGCTAGGATGGATTGGAAGACAACAAAAACAGGTAAGAAATCGTAAAGAAATTATTTCTCTCTCTCTCTCTCTCTCTCTCTCTCTCTCTCTCTCTCTCTCTCTCTCTCTCTCTCTCTCTCTCTCTCTCTCTCTCTCTCTCTCTCTCTCATGATTTTTTTTATATTGTTTATATCTTATTATCCGCATTGTAAGAACTATTATTATAATTTGTATTAAAAATAGTAGTAAATATAATAGCAATGACATTTTTTAATGATGGCGTGTAGTCACTGCTATCATTGTACAGCTGGCTGATTAAATAAGTCTAAATCCTTGTGACTTCCGAATTAAAATGAACCGATTAGGTGATAAGGTTGTGTGGTACAGCGTTCGGTTCCCGTTTGCTAGGCCAGTGAGTCGTTCCAGGCTCGCCTCTTGCTAGTGGAAAATGGAGTAAAAAAGAAAAGGAAAAGGGCTAGCAACCACACTCTTAGAGTTTTTTGAGACTAGAAGGCATCGCCCCTCTTGTGGGGGGGGGGGTCTCCACCTCTCCATGTTTATATATATATATATATATATATATATATATATATATATATATATATACACATATGTATATGTATATATATATATATATATATATATATGTATATATATATATATATATATATATATATATATATATAGTGTGTGTGTGTGACAGGAAAATTCCACCCATGATAATTCCACCCACGAAAATTTCACCTAGAAAATTTCACCCAAAGAAAGTTCCACCCAAAGAAAATTCTACCCAGAGAAAAATCCTCCCTGCGAAAATTTCACCCGAAGAAAATTCGACCCAAGTGAGGAAGCGAGGTCAGAGTTGCCAAGCACATCTACTATTTCCCGTAGCATACATAATTGGAGACACAGGTCTCAAGGGATTCCATCACTACCAACAAGTCGAATGGGGTTTGAAATTCCTGCTCAGTTCAAGTGCCTTGAAAATGGTTCACTTTTTCTGGCTTATGACAGTGGAACAATTGATACTGAAAGAATTCTTATTTTTGCAACAGAATTGGGTCTAAATGAGTTAGTAGAAAATACAACTTGGTCATGT
>NC_090755.1:4390923-4395923 GCF_036898095.1 Palaemon carinicauda
TCACCGTTTGATCTACCCAAAATAAGGTCATTTGGACGTAGTAATCTTACAGCGTCCAATTTGGCAACATTATTTCGATGAACACCTAAAGGCCTATCATTTATCATATCAGCAACACTGTACATTAGTCTCTGCAAACGCAACTTAGTAAACTCAGGTTTTCTCGAAGCAGTGACAGCTTCTAAAGTGTTCTTCACAGTTCTGATCATCCTCTCAGCTTGTCCGACTGACGAATGAGCTCCAGATGGTACGAAGTGCCAGGTTGTTGTTTCGGGATTTGTCTGAATCTTTGCCATCTTGGTATGGTTCCAAAGGCTCTCCATGACGTTTGCAGCACCACGGATTTGCGAACCAAGATCTGCAGTCACAGACGTGGGTTTTCCGCGGATTCTAGTGAAAGCATCGAAACCTGCAAGGAAGCAGTTGGTATCGTAACCTTCAAGAACCTCTATGTGGGCCGCACCAGATGCACGACACACGATAACCAGAATCCAAGCTTTACCAGAATTTACCCGGTAATTTCTCGTCTCGCGACGATCTGCGATGGTATTGAACGGACCAGCTATGTCAATGACCACATGTTCGAATACTGGCGATCGCACGAGTTGTTCCACCTTACGAGGAGCGATCTCTACTTGGGCGATCTTCTTCCGTAGAAAGCGACAATATGGGCACTGCGACACAACTTTGCTGACGAACCGTTTACCGTTGAGGATCCAGAACTGCTCACGTACTAGGGCAAGAGTAGTATCCACACCAGAGTGCTGCGGTTGGTGACAGTTACGCACCAAGATCTCTGCAAAGGGTTCAGAGCATGGTATAATCGCAGGCGGGTTTGATATAGCAGCACCAGTACGACCTAGTGCTCTCCACACACCGTCGGCGTCCAGTATTGGGTTCAGTGACTTTAGCTTACGTTCCACATCTGACGGTAGCGACTGCTGAGCCTGCTGAATAAGAAACAAGTTTGATATTACTAACTCACGCTTGGTAGGCACAAATATATCATATTCAGCAAACCATCTCGAACGTTCTGCTTTCGTCATACTACTGATGGCAACTGGAGTAGTCTTCACTGCTCTCTTCAGTCGATCTCTGAAAAATTGTGAAGCTTTTTCCATAAATCTTATGATTCTAGAGATGCGACATTTAATCTTCATCAGGCTGTCATTTTTGTCGACCGTTATGTTAAATGTTTTTAGGATATCAAGAATAACTGAATAATCTTCATTTGTTCCACCATCAATCTGGACACATAGTGACTTGCATCTTCCAATGGTCATCCGTGGATCTTTTATTCTTATGTCCAGATCTTCTTTCTTTGCATGAACTTCATTTGCATGTTTGATTGGCCATTCGTTGATGTCCTTCTTCATGAAGTCTGGACCTTTTTGCCATCTGGAATCCTTTCCCATTTCAGATGGGTTAAGACTGCGTGAGGCATCATCGGCAACGTTGTTTCCAGAGTCCACATGGTACCAATCGCGAATATCAGTCAGAGTTTGTATTTCACTGATACGGCTGGCTGTCCACATGTTGTACTTGTAGGGCTCATGACGCAGTTGTCCCAGAACTATGGTGCTGTCAGTTAGCAACATTACCCTTTCAAAAATGAAGCTTGATTTCTTGACGATAGTCTGTTGCATTCTGGCACCCAGCAGACATCCAAGTAACTCACCACGGGGGATAGTTAACGTCGGAATTTGTGGCCAAGGTTTTGCCTTTGACATGGCAAGAACAGATGCTCGCTCGCCATTTTCCAACTTCCAGTTGTAGTATGCGACACATCCATAGGCAGTCTGAGAACTATCACAAAAAATTACTAGAGTGGGTTTGTCAACTGCCGTTTCCGGTGTAAGACAGCGAACAAACCTGACTTCTTTTAGACCGTAGATCGAACGAATCACTTCTTTACACCGACTGCGGGTTGTAGGTAGGTCATCATTACCTTCTAGGATCGGATCGTCCCATTCCTGTTTGAGGCGGAATATTTGACCCAGTTCATGCTTCAGGCAGATGGTAACTGGAGTTGCAAGTCCCGTTGGATCATAGATGGTTGCTATGATCTGTAGATAATTTCTTCGACTGAAAGTGTCAGGGAAGGCATCATCAAAGTTTTCTAAACTGATATCTTCCTCTGATCTAATGCCTCTCCTTTTCTTTGAGAAGTTAATTCTACCTGAAATGGAAATCTCATCATTGGCAGAATGATATATTATACCCAGGATTCTTTCCTGCTCTGGTGTTCGTTGCACATTGTCAGGTACATCCGGGCACTTCTTTATGTGGGCATTAATATCAGTTTCACTTCCACCGATCATGAAATGCTTTATGATGAAGGATGCCTCACTGAGGACGATGTTGAGTTCCTTAGCAAGTTGTAATGCCGTGGAAACATCATCAACACTTGTAGTACCATCATCAACATACAAGTTCGATTTTACGAATTCATATACTTGTGGGTACTTGTCCTTGAATTTCTCAGCTATAATGAGCATTGCTATACTGCATATACCACCTGCCGGAGTAGTTCCCCAGGAGTTTTGTAGTAATTGCAGCGTCTTGACTTCTTTTTCCTTGTCCAGTTGATTCCACAAAAGGCGGTGCAGATGAGATTCTTCAGTCTCAAGGTGAACAGTGAAGTATGCTTTACTTATGTCCATTGCAACTGATATTTTTCTTTCCTGGAACCTTAACAGCAGGGTTGGAATTGGTGGAATCAAATTTGGTGGTGGTTCCCACAAGGAGTTGATAGCCTTGCCTTTAAATGGAACACTTGCATCAAATATGATTCTGAGTGGGGTTGAGGAACTATGCTCATTAAAGTGTGCGAAATGACAGATGTAGTAGACTTTGCCACCATCAGATTTCCACTGCGCATCCTCCCCAGCTGTAACCTCTGTCATGTAGCCGTCGTTGATCAACTTTTCAAATTCGTCTACATACCAGTTCTTTAAAGCTTCGTTTCTGGACATGGTACGTGTTAACGAATTTAGGCGTTTGAGGGCAATAGGTCGATTGTCCGACAAGGTACGGAAGCTTTCCCTCCATGGTAACCTGCAAACAAATATCTTCTGTTCAGGGTCGTAGGTGAGACAACTCTTGTATGTCTGTACTCTTCGCTCCTCTTCTGAGTTTATGCCAACCGCGTCGCACCGATGACAAACCGGACCATCCTTTACTTCACACATACGATCAAACACAGTCTCAGCACTGGTCTTTATTGAAAGAACCGAATGTCCACCACTTTCTGCAACCTGCTGCATGGAGCCATTGCTCCGGGCTTTATCTGTGGAAACTTCCCCTTTCGGCCGTTCAGCATGACTTACTGCAACTGATGACGTTGACTGCAGAAGAACAGCAGAAATCTTTCTGTTGAGAAGCTCTGACAGCATCACATTTGGTTCATGAGAATGGGCAGCAAAAAATGTCTCGTGAGAACCATGTAGAATGAACCCGAAGTTAGTCTCAGCTAAAACAAGGTTTTCTCTTGTCTTCACCGTTCGCGGAAATATGCTGGCATAATTATCTCCGATGAGCAACTCGATGTCACCATGAACAGGCTCTAAAAGTTCTGATGGATCGACATCATCTTTGAACATGTCAGCAGCTGCATGATAACTGCCTCCATCAAGTTCACCGATGTAATCGACACCTATGCAATCAACTGCAGTCACGAAGTTACCTTCTGCATCGTAGAGTGGGATGCTGTACAGATCAGCCGGTCCCCAATCTTGTGGCTGGCTCTCCCCAGCAGTCCTCATCATCAAGTTCTTGATTCTGGATACTGGTTTGATACAAGCTTCCCTTGCCACCGAGTTCAGAATCTGTGAGACAGTAGCTCCCAAATCATAAAGAACTGAAACCTTGAAAAGATTGCATTTCCTTTTCATGAAGGCTGTATGACTAGGTCTCATTGTGTTCTGGCCTAAATGATGACGGAGTTTCTCACAATCAACAGGACCATAAACCATGCTTGACGCAGCTAGGCAAGCAGCATGCCATAGAGTATGATGATTGTCTGGCGTCTTGCAATTAACCTCCTGACAAACATGCTTATTTCTGCACTGATCTGAAGGGTGAGAACCAAAGCACTTTTCACACCGGTTATGTTCCTTCAAGGTTTCTTTCTTTTTTATGGACGAAAGACCTAGGAACACTCTGCATTCAGACGTTTGGTGATCAGCCATAGAATGAAAAATACACGATTGAACGGAAGATGGGGAATTTTTTGGCTTCCCTGGTTTCGATTCCTTCCAACCGTTACCCTTTTTGGGCGTTCCATTCTTGCCAGGCTTGGCACCTTTCGAACCGCTGTTATCAGTGTTTCTGTCCTTACTGCTAACCTGATAATTCTTAACGACCATCGTCGGCTCTTCTCTGAAAATGTAGCTAGAATGAGCTTCTGCTCGCAATTTAGCTGTTTCTTCGATTGAGGCTGCCGTGTCGGCCATTTCTAAGAGTAGATCGAAGGAGGCTTCAGCATCAAGGTCATCTGCCAGAATTTTTCTGTCGATTCTCCTGCGCAGTTCTACTGGAATTTTTTCCATTACGATAGAAAATGCCGACTCACCTAATGCAGACGTTCGGTTTACTGATCTCAGGTCCTCTTTAGCGACAGTAAGTTCCGTTACCAACCGACGAAGACCATCTGCATCAGACTCACTTCTGACAGGCCTAATGTCATGGACGTCCTTGAGGACTGCGTCACGGATGGTGTTTCCTCTTCCATAAATGCAATCTAATGCTGACCATGCTTCATCCAAGCTCGATTTCGACTGAACAATGAGGCCTTCTCTCGAATTTTCTCGCAATGCTTCTCTCAGTCTCAAAAGTGCCATCTCCCCAGACATCTGGCTCTGAACTAATAGCTCGAAATTTTTCTTGAATCTTTTATACGATCGAACTTCACCATCCCACGTCGGACAAGAAAGTTTCTTCAATTGGACGAATGACGAATTAGATTTGCTGACCTCATTAGCATGCTTAGGAATGTCCTC